>NW_011370580.1:106436-150243 GCF_000735185.1 Notothenia coriiceps
GGGGGGGGGGTCTACAGCACCACTCGCCACTTTCCTCTCTTTCTTTATCTCTGCTCTTTAGACAAGGAACAAGCATTAGCCAGGTCATCAACTAGTATGTTTATTCTGTGAGTGCATGTGTGTGTGAGGGGGAAGAAAACAACAAGAATAAGAAGAGGACTAGATTGGCTTGAAAAACAAATGGAAAATGTTGTCCATGAGAACACACACAGACACTCAGACAGGCAAGAAAAACAGATTCTTATTCAATTTGATCTGGGACGATGGCAGAAAAACATTCCAGTGCAGGTAATCACCCAGCGTCTCAGTGTCAAAGTATTTCATTGATGAGCTTGTCCCCCGCCTTTTTTTTCCTTTTATCCAGTTAACTTCCACTAATTCATCTATCACGCTGAAGCTTTGTGCTCTGACAGAAACAAATGGTCTCTAATCACCACCAGGCGCCCATGTTCAACCATGACAGAACACTTCCACTCCCTCCGAGCTGTGTGTTTGCCGTGCCCGTCCAACAAACCCTTCATGGACTCCACATAGGGGCCTTCAGGAGTGTTGGCCATTCTTAAAAAGGTACATGAGGGAAATGGAACATTTTAGTGTTTTTTTTTTTTAATTGCATAACTTGTGGGTGGAGTATTTTCCCCCCTCAAGTGTCTTAAAATAGTATGGTTTCATTCTCCGTGCAAAGCGTAAGGTGGAAAGCAAACAAGTTGGTGGGAAGGAGACGGACATTACCTCCGCTACTGCAGCCCTTGTTCACAAGTCAGTGTGGGAAAAGGTAGCCATCTCCATGACTGTATGGAAAAAGGAAGAAACCGAGGCTAGAGGAGGACAAACTTAGATTAACATGCTGGGAGATGGAAAAGGAAACATGGTAAATAGTAAAGCAGGAGATGAATAACAGGGTCAGAGCTAGTGGCACTTGAGAAAATGTCGAAAAGAAACTACCATGGAATGAAAAATTCGAGATCAATTTATTTTTGCTGACAAAGAATCATCTGAAGGAACCTGACGCAAGTAGATTTATCATTTATTAAACTATAGCAGTTTGGTGCAAGGTGTATGAAATATGAACACAGCCTCCAAACTTTTTCTTTTTTGGCATTTTTACAATAATTCTTTTACTTTCTACGACCTGCAACTTATTCTCAACGGCATTCTAAAAATATTACGGGCTGGCAT
Source organism: Notothenia coriiceps (assembly GCF_000735185.1). NCBI lineage: Eukaryota > Metazoa > Chordata > Actinopteri > Perciformes > Nototheniidae > Notothenia > Notothenia coriiceps. The sequence goes on from NW_011370580.1 coordinate 107,616, forward strand.
ATGTTCTCATCTAAAAGCTCTAAAAACACACTGTACATTAGCAGCTCAGCAGGCGAACAAATATAGCAACTAGGTGGTGAATGTATCGAAACATTTAGCAGCAAGAGATATTTCTCTCAGGAGTGGGTGAAGACCAAAAAAGAGCCCAAACCAGTTTATGTACGATGTACCATTAAAGGGAGAATTGTAGGGTTAACATTCAAGTCATAATGACAAAGCAGTGCTTACTATCTAATCTGATCATCTTATTATAGGGAAGGGAAGAATAATAATAATTAATATTCAAAGTCAAATCACAGACACAGATATTTAGTAAAAAATGACAATCTCTGTGAAGTGAAGTGGTTTTACTTCAGTTGTCAGACATGATCAAATGTAAGCTAAAAGTGATTCATTTCAAAACAAGAGCAGTACATTTTCCCAAAGTATCGTTTAACAGTGTGTTTTCCTAACAAGAACATTTTCCTTTCCCAATACCCAAGGATTTATTTTTGTTCGTATTGTAAATCCTTGATAGACAGCAGTTGATCCTCCAGACTGGGAACAGTGAGCCATCATCTGCGGCCCAGATCCCTCAGTGTGTGTCCGGTAGCCGACTCACACTACACACACTTACAACACAGGACACGGCCCAAACAACACTGCACATCTGGGGCCTCAGCTGGCCACCAGCCACGCACTCCTCCTCCTCCTCCCCTGGTGTACATTACAGCTCACTGTAAACGTACATTTTCATACCTACAGCCCGAACCACAACTCATAAGGACATTCTTTGTGGACAGAGGTCAAACACAGTTTACACATTGCATGGGAAGAACATCTTGCCTCAGTGTGCAAATCCAGGTTTGTTTGAAGGTGTGCATCAAGCAAAAAATAGCCCTGCTATCAAGCTCATCTTGATTGTCACAGTACGCATGTTGGTAACATGAACACATACTTCACAGAGATTGAACTCAATGCATTCCGGTGTGGTGACATGGTTAATGATTAGATAGAAAGCAACTTGAAATAAGTCGCAAATGCAGCGCAGACTGTTAATCCACAAGATCAAATTATCCTCCACTCTTCCGTGACTCCATCCTTGCTCTTTACAACCATGGGAACTAACCAAATATCAGTTCTTAAATCAGCATGACAATCTTTGTCAGGCGGCTCATCAAAGCCGGTATTTTCACATCGCAAACAGAAGCATTTAAACTGCGGTATGTCACATGAGCTGAGGGCATTGCTTTTTCCCCTCCATAGCATGCCATCCTTTGGAAAATGTTTTCATATTATTTCACAAGTCATGTGAAGTAGGAACTGTTTATTCTTTAACTCAAAGCTTGGTTAGGAGACTTTGGTGAAACCAGCAAGAGTATTCAAGTACCGTAGTTTTTAAAAGTATTTAACCAAAAATAAATCCTAGCTCTTTCCTTTAGCTTTGCCTCCAGAATTGGACGATGAGTCCATGAAAGAGTGTTGGATTGAAGGGCGCTGCGCATCGTTCCTTATATCTGAAAACACCTTACATTATCATATTGAACGTAAGAACAGCAAACATGGCTGTTTTTAGTACTCACAGCTGTCACAGTGCACAGGCAAACTGTGCACAATCACACCATGCAAACCCAGTGAAATAATTGGAGAGGCCCACACATTACCGGCCATATGCTGGACCCTTCCACCAGTAGTTTTTTTGCAATCCTGCTCACAAACAAACAAAGAAAACCAAATGGAAAAAAACAAAATGAGCAAATAATGATGCAAGACAAGCCTGTTTTTCAGGGTTCAGGCTCGAAAATGACATTCCCAGAACAAATGACCATATCATCCCTTCTAAAAGGGTTAAATTAATAATCTTTTTTCTGAAAGTAATGATAAACCTGTGAGTTGGATGTAGAAAAGTCAGAATCAATATAGATGTTTTTTATTTTAAAGAAAATTCAGATTGAACATGGTAAAAAACTGTAAATTATAGTGTCCGTCCAAAAGATATTTTGTAGTTATAGTGAAAACTAACCTTGGATGATGGGTTAGTAGACTAAAAGCTTTAGGAATCCAAAGTACAACATATAATAATTTCCCCTGTATCAAGATTGATGCAAAACAAGTGATATTTGACCTTTTTAGACAGATTTAGCAAAAAAAACCTCTTCTGGGGCCATTTGGGTGGATTTTCCTTATCTCTGGCCCCCCCTCTTCAATTTTGACATGTGACATCTCTTTCTGACCGTTAGAGCCAATAGAATCGAAGGGAAATCGTCCCGCACACACTCATCTTAAAAAAAAAGGTGACGTCTTCGCGCATTCAATGAAGCTACAGAGCGTAAGAATGGCCTGCTCTACTATTTTAAAACGGAATTGCAGTTTTATTGCTTATAGATTATCAGAACATTTCAAAAGGGGACACAGCCACATTGGATATTAACCTATGGATTAACTACAGCATCGTTGTTATCGTTTTAATGCCATTGAAGACCAGTTTCGAAGGTAAGCCATGTTAGCGTTGTGGGCTACCTAGCGCCACATGTTTTGATGTACGTTTTTGTTGATAACGTTGCACGTTTGTATCTTTCAGTGTTGAGGTGGGCACCGTTAGATTCTGTGTCTTTACGATCATAAACGATGTGTTGGATGTGCAGCTAGGATAAGTAATAAGGGAGCTAGGTGTGATTTTCGGTGCAGTAGGCTAATAGGTTAGCATCTTTTGCTCGGGGCTAATTCAGAGGCTCACGGTTAGCATTGTGTGTTTTTTTTTGAGAAATAAAAATGAAAAAGATCAGTTAAATGAGTTTTTTCCCGTTATATGGATATAACATATTCATAGTTTATTAAATATTAAGGTTCCTTAGACGTTGTTTCCTGCAAATGACGCGATTTCGGCCCCGGAACCGGGTCCGTGGGGCTTAAGAGGTTTTAAGTCCTTGGGAGTGTGTGAGTGTGTGTGAAAGCACTTGGTCATGACAGTCTATCAAGTTCATAACTAATACTAATTTTGATATGATGATTTTAGAGTTGTGTTTGAAACAAGAATAGTTTTAATTGCAATAATTATTTTTACTCTGGACAGCAGTATCTTCCGTCTGAACAACAAATTCACCCTTGGGACTAAAGAAACCTTGAAACCTTAAAGACACAATATTTTAGCTGCCTAGTAGTGAAGTATAAGTATAAAGAAGTATAACATAACTTAAAGACAGAGGACAGTATTTGGTTACTCAGAATCAGAATATCTCTTTAGGAGGTAAATGTTTATTTTTTACATTACATCAATGCTGAATGTATACATAAAATATAGTGTCTACATTTAATAACTATACATTAGTTTAAATTCCAGCCACACTGACAGAGTATTATATTTATCTTAGCTGTGCTTTGCATTTTGATTTCTGGCAAAGTTACAACAGTGTTCCTCTCTCGCACAGACAGAGAGATTGTGTCCCTTTTATGTGTGATGATATTAAATATATGGGGAATCTGAAAAATGACTAGTGTTTTCATATCTACAGTATGTCTGCTCCTTAATAAGCCAAAATGAAGCTATTCAGTTTCATACCCAGTGCCAGACACCTAAATAATCTCTTTTGGACGTTATAGAAGAGCCAATTCTGTCCCGACCATTTCCCCCCCTCTTCATCTTCCTCTCTAACTGAACAAGGGTTGACAAGTTCTTGTCGCTCCTGGCCCGTTGGAGGGAGACCCAACAAAAGCGCCCTTGTGTGAGACTTACCCCTGTCAGACAGCGCACTTTGATATTAAAAACTCTGCTGAGGCGGGAGAGTGAGAGTAGGGAGGGAAGAGGGGGAGCCGCCAGCGAAAGATGAAAAGGATGAAAACAAACTCCTACTGTCTCCTGAGCCCATGTCTGTAGGTGTAACCTCATAATGGACTCACAAATATTTGTCCAGTCAAAACAAAATAAAACAGCTCTTTGACTCCTCATGTAGTTCGTGTGATCAGCCTAGTCTGTAGCTTGTCTTGCTGTAACAACCACCTGCCTATTCTCTTGTGTTCTCACACAGCGATCACATTGACACAGGGGGCCTCTCTTTAGACGTGAACAGGCCTCTTAGGCTGGACTGGAGCCATCACCAGAGGGAAGAAATCCCCCGATACTGTACCTCCCTGACTGAGGCCGTGCCAAAGACCTGAAATACAAGCAGATGGCTGGTTGTGCCCAAAAAGGTGCGCGTGCCAGCAAAAATAAACCAACACTGAGGACCAAATTCACCTTTCCCTGAGTTTAAACCTATACCCGAGAGAGAGAGAGAGAGAGAGCTTGGCACGAGAGTTCGATACTGCTGGAGGAGAAATGAACTTTTACACCAGAGCGCCAAGGGACATAAAACACGTTACAGAATATATGAATTTCATTACGTCCCTCACAAACACATAATTCAGTCTGATTCAGGCTTCAATCTGCAGCCTGTTCTGGGGCGCAGGAGGAATGAATGATAGCCACACAGATAAGTCTGTGCGCTCTCCAAGCTGAAGGGACAAGCTGCAGCATGTCCGCCATTCAGGAAGAATGCAGAAGCAAGTGTAATGAGGATTTTCTTCTTCTTCTGCTTGCGAGGCGCCTGCTATTATCCTGATTTTGAGTAGCCCTGAGGGCGGTTATTACAGCATTTATATTAATTCCCTTGGATTGCTTCATTTTGTTCATACAGGCCAAAGAAAAAAAAACAGTGAAGCAATTAGAGGAATGCCAGTGGAGAGGAGAGGTGCTCAGTGACTGCATTGATCTGCGTGATGCTTGATGTTAGACATTGTTTTCCTCCTGACGACGATAAGAAGCCTGGCTGTCTGAAACACCGGGGCTGTGATCTGCAGCTGACCTGCTCTGTAGCTCGGGGCTCATTCCTATTAGCGATTGTTTGCTGTGTTAATGGCTGTAAGAACATCATCATGCCCAGCAGCTCTGACAGGCTGCCGCCACTCGTACCTGCTGCCACAGGCGAGGGGATAGGCGTCCACATAAATCTGCAGAGGAATCTGGGAGAACAGTGTCATCATGCAGACAAGAGCAGCAGAGATAACCAAGCAAGCAGGCCAGAAAGATGAATGCATGTCACACACTCAAGCATTTTATCTTCATGATGAATTACAGCAGAAAGGACATGCATATCCATGTAGTAGAGGTGGTGGAACAGCCAAACGCAGCACTCACTACTCAGGATGTGTAAAGCTCTTGAAGCGGTGGAAAGATTTCGTGAAACTGGTCTCACAAATACAATTTGAGGTTACATACTTTATTCTACTTTGTACTTCCACTCTACTACAGTTTTAGACATTCTACTCAGCTATACTTATTTGACAGCTGTTACTACTAGATTATTTTCAGATTTGACATTAACATTTGATACATTTACATTGCTTTTCTTTTTTAAATATAGTGCATTTAATCAATTAAAACATTGGTTGCTAGCAATTCTCAAGTGTGACCCCATTCAGATGCCTATCAGTTGTTAATATTTCAATCAAAGAGGCATTAACCCCAAATGTAAAATTACCCAACATCTTCAGCACATTTTGATGCAGTCCTACTGAAGAGCAAATATGTGCATTTTCCCTTATAAAACACTTGTTAAGTGTTGAAAAAACGTGTGGATATATTTTGGACAGATACACACTGTACATGGTGTTGTATTGCAGTCAGAATTTAACTTTGAATAAAGTTAAGGACCTGGACACTCCTTCCACCGTGCAGCAAATGTGCACTCTCTCCACACTTTTCTAAATCCTCTGTTCCCCTTGTTTCTCCTGTCTGCTGCTCTCCCTCTCCTCACCTCTCCGCTCTCTTACAGCCAGGTGTTGACAGAAGTTAGCATTCACAATCTTTCTGTTAAGGCTTTAACAGGAGCCAGATGAAAGACAGCAGTAGATTAAGATGTTAAACAGCCTCATATGGGATGGCACGGGACGAGGGAAAGCAGTTGGGGCTGGAGCGCAGGGCAAATGGAGACAAACAAAAGCCCAGGAATGTCAGATCATGTTGCACAGCCCTCGAGGAATAAGACATGTTATTAACACTGGCTGCTGGTGGCTGGGAAGCCCCCCGGGGACATTTCTGTTCTCAAGGGAACCTGCTAAAGCACCAACCAACACATCCCCTGGGCAAAGTGTCTGTGAAGTTTGATGGATGTCGTTTGTTGATTGCTAAACTTCAACTTAGAACAACTCAAACATAATACAAAAAATGTAACGTTTTTCATCATATTGTTCCCATAAAACAACTGCTAACTTAGTGCAGGGAGGTATTGTGTTTCTGATCCATAGTATTGAGCAGATGAGCCAACAATTCCTGGCCAGAGGCCGCCTCGTCTACTGCAACTTTATTGGCTAAGAGGTGAGTATTGAATGTAAAGTTACACGGCTCCGGGGTTGCCAAGCCTGACATAAATTTGGTACTGAGATAGCATCATGAATACTGCTTTAACAACCAAGACAATGTCATAGCTTAAAACCTTTTACAGAAGGTTGGCAGACGGAAGATTTAGTGTATTTTTGGTAGTTATATTGTAAAATAAAGGGTATTTACAGCTTAAGCCTAAGCATGCTGAAATAACTATATACTAAGTCTGTCTTGTAAACATATTTGTGAAAAATAAACACTTAAATCTAATTAGTGATTCACTTTCTCCCATGTTATTCATACAGGCCCAGTTCAAAGACTGTGCAATAAACACTATTGTTAAGATAATGAAAACCATTGTGTGCGGCTGGAATGGTATTCATATCCCTGCTCCCATTAAAATCACAACAAAATGATTGAACAATTACAAAGACAAGTCAATTTTGTTCAGCAAGGCTTTTACATTGAAATAAAATGCTGAAGGCTGCAGCCCGGTAGGCACCACCAGCAGTTAAAAGCTGCAGCGGTTTCCCTTCGCTGGATTCCTCCGAGTTTCAAGGGCACTAGCTCTGCTCAAATGAGACTAGAAGGAGCCCAGTTTTTTTTTTTTGCTCTTTTGGACTCCCACCCACCCTCTGAGCTGATTGTGAATGGCGTGCGCGAAGTAATGAGTGCTTGGTTTGATTTGGTGAGCCAACTCCTCTCTACATCTGTGTGTGTTTTTCTTCTCACAAAGAAACAGCTCACTCCTTTGTTTGCTTTGATAAGTTTGTGTATGTATGTTTGATGATGTGTAATGGAATGTAATATGTTCATTTGGACACATTTAGTGTGCATGAAAAACACACACTCCCCCACGTGCATGTGCACACACACACCCACCCACCCACACACACACACACACACACACACACATTCCTGGCCCCTCGCTGGCACTCATACACTCAGCAGGTATGTCAGTGTGGAGACAGGCGGTGGTGTGTGCCCCAGGAATGCGAAACCTGACCTCTGGGCTGGAATTTGAGCCTCCTCACTCATCTTCACTCTTCTCAGAGATACGCTCTCATAGCCGGGCCTCACACTGCCCAGCAGAGTACTTAAACTGCTACATAAAGTCATCTCCAACAACTGAAGGGTTGCTTTAAAGCTCTGGCACCGGCTAAATGAAGATCTCACCGCACATTAGAGACAAAAGAAGCATCAAGAGGACAGCATTAGCGGAGGAACACTTAAAGTAACACGTTCACATTTTAGAAAAGACTCGTATTTGCTTTCTTATAGTTGGAGAGTTGAATGAGAAAATTGATACCACTCTCATGTCTGTGCAGTAAATATGAAGCTACAGCCAGGCGCCATTAGCTTATAGCTTAGCATGAAGGCTTTGGGGACTGACTCTTTCCATAGGTAACAAAATATCCCTAAAGCTCACTTACACCGGACATGTTGTTTGTTCAACCTGTACAAAAAACTAAGAAAACTAAATGGTGGATGTATGTTGCGTTATGCACTGGACTCATTCTAAGCAAGAAGCTGTATTATTTATGAATTTGCTGCCAATTGTTTGGCAATCTTACACTGAATACAATTCATGAAGAGCCCTACAGTTACAGGTTACTAAGTGGCAAGCGGATATGTTCATTCAGACTACGCTGAATGAACATAAACTGTGGGTTTTCTCTGGAAGTTTTTCCTTGTACGATGTAAGGGTCTAAGGACAGAGGGTGTCGTATTGTCATACTGATATTCTGTACAAACTGTGAAGTCCACTGAGACAAATGTAACATTTGTGATATTGGGCTATATAAATAAACATTGATTGATTGATTGATAAGCCGTTCCAGTCTTTATGCTAGGCTAAGCTAACATTTAGTTATATATTTCCTTTTATCTAACTCTTGGTAAATAATAAAATAAATAAAGTGACTAAGCACATTACATAAAATGTCATATCATTACTTTAAGCAATGCGTAATTAGGCCAGATGAAGCAGCTAAGAGGAAGTTGCAGTAGGCAAACAAAGTGAGGACCAGAACGAGAACTAATAAAGTGCAATCTACATGACATGGGGCTCCTCGCAGGCAGAGGAACAACCAAACAGAACCAGCAACGTGGACATCTCGGCTCCTGAGGAGAGGAGGAAGAAAGCCCACATGGCTGAGCCTAACCGCCCAATCAGCCCGCGTCCACAGAACCACCGGTACTGCAGGCCAAACCTCAGACTGGAAGCTTGGAAGGCAAAGCAGTGTGACTGCATTTCCTGAGTCCACCCCATTTAAACTCACAATATGGAACATATTAGGAGCCCGCTAGAAAAAAAGGGGCCGCTTTCCTAGATCTTCACTTTTACAGCCCCTCGGAAAAAAAAGAAAAAAAATTGTCAGACTTCTAAAAGGACAAACTGGGCCTGTGGAAAAAAGTTGTCGAGCTTTTGGCAATTCAATGAGCATGACATACTTTAATATATAGGATTACCTCTCAAAACATGTGATACTCAGTGTCGATGGTATTTTGTAGTACTTAGCAGAACATGTAAAACTGATTTTTGATTGGTACTCTCAAAGAAAAGAAAATAACCCACAGGCAGGCACAACCACAACCATGCAGGCATATACATATGTATCTGCATGAGCACCGCTGCAGCCCTGCATTCTGGTGCTTTTGCCTTTAGATAGAGGGGTCTGGAGGGATTTGATTATAGCCCATAAAGCAACTCTATTAAAGGCTGGTCTAAATTATAGAGGTTTTTCGGACAATATCACACAGAACTCGACATACACCCATTTCCTTCTCATCAGAGAAACTCCTCATGCAGAGAGAACGCTTCTTCTCCAAGACAAATGTAATAATAAAGAATGTAATTCTGTCGGTTTCTGCAGTGAGTGAAGCCTGGTCCCCTTGGTACGGGTAAAGAGGAATTCTGATTTAAAAAGGAAAAACATCCTAGTAAAGACGAGTGGTGTCATGCTTGTCTGTACTTTAAAAGACTCGCCTCTGTTCAGTCAGTGAAGATGGAGTGAGACTTCACTTCAGCCTTTTAGTCTTCAAAGCAGAATTCATAAAATGACAACATGATTTACAGAGAAACCTTTTGAAGTTACTTGAATCAACCTACAAACGCAATCTTTCTGAATTAAATGAGCTAATTTAGATCATTGGGGTAATGCAAACATTCCCAAACAACTTTAATAACACTGGATGCAACAGTAAGGAGCACTGTGCTCTTATGATCAAAGTTGGATAAGGGGAGGCAGCAATAGGCTGTTGATAAATGCTGTCAGAATTGAGCCTCAGGGTTTCTGTGTGTATGTGTGTGTGTGTGTGTGCTCTCACACTGTGGCATTCTTTTAACCTCTGTGGAAACTCACTAAAATAAATCCTTTTCGTACGTCAGAGAGGCCCCTGTGCACCCTGTAATTACCAAAGGGAGGGTGGGATCTGCAGAGGAGCATCAGGCCCGGGCTGCTTTTGGCTTCTGAAAAACCACCTAAATGCTTACTCAATGCTCTGTTCCAGGCTCAGTCGGAGGCCTGCAGCACAGTAGCAGAATCATGGCTTGTCACTGGGGGGATAGAAAACAAAAACGTCACTTAGGGAGCAGAATGTATCGGCACCGAGCAGCATTGACAATGTGATGGCTGTGGAGACACCACCCACACATGTGCAGCGAAGACACATGCAGCCCACACCAAAGAGCAGACACATCAGTCACACCGCTTCTCATCCGTCTGTCTTAAATTCAGCCTATTAAGGTGGAAAAACACCCAAAAGCAAAAGTCTCTCGTTCTTGGCTTGCCCTGCGTGCCGGCCCATAATCCTCTCTGAGAGCGTGGATCCCCTGTGCGCTGGCAAGTGTCAGCACGCCCAGTAAGTGGCGAGCATGGCAGCTGCGAGGAGCCGTAATTAACACCCTCCAACAAGGTGAGAAGACTTCCGTGGGCCGGCGTTCATGAGAGAGAGAAAGAGAGCAGGAAGTGTTTCAGGCGCTCTGTGTAATCTCCTTTCGTTTCAAAAGGTGCTATTACCTCACTGTGTTTTTACTGTGGCCAGATGTGCAGGACAGGGCCATCAAATGGAGGGAGAAGTAGCGAGCTGCGGTAGTTCCACATCTGCACAGCACAAATTACTTTTGTATCTGAATTAACTCTATAGTCTTTAGACTTCATTTTTTATTTGACCTCAAATTTTACACAGGGGAGGATTTTGCAGGTGTGCTGACCTTTGGTTTAATGGACTTGATTGTAATTATCAGCAAGACCTTAATACTTTGCTGCAAACTGCAAACCAATCAGGCTTTCTGAAAAGCTTAAAGACAAGAATCTACAGTCTGAGGAATGTTCTGAGGCTTTGGCAGGACCGAAGCCATAATAACAGGGTTTCAAAACTCAGAGCTTTAAAAAGCAGTTGTCCGCACACAAGCTCAGACTCCTGTGTGCATAGAAACACAAATGCAGATACATCCACATGTAGCATTTCTGTACCCTACACAGGGAGTGCTTTGTATTTGTGTTGTTAAAAGTAGCTACTATGTTGTTTTTTCCTCTAACATCCGTTCCTAATCAATGCAGCGCTGCTACTACAGCTCAGTGTATCGAAAAACACGAGAACAAAATGGCGGCTGGGTTTTTCGGGGCCAAGAGCAACTTCTCCAGAAAATGATTGAGGGTTACAGCAGCAGCAGCAGCTTGCTAATCAATGCCATTCCTGAGCTCATGGAGCACATAAAGCTGCTTACATGGCTTTTCCTCACTCTCCTTCATCTTGCTCAAAGTCCTCTTGCCACAACTATTCCTCAGCAGAGCAGGCGCCTCCTGAGACGCAGCCTCACTTCATGTGTATTGTCGCCTGGCTCCTCCCTAGCCCTGTCTAATTAGGCCCCCTCTCATACCCTCTGTGGTGGCTTGTGTAATCTGCCCGCTATGTCTTAGCTCCTCGCCTCCCCATATAATTGTCTGCCAGTTCCTCTCCAGTGGTGATGTGGGCCCTTTTCCCATAACATAGACACAAAGGAGCAGGATAATGGCCCCCAGTTGCAGGGAAGAGGAGGCAGAGACAGAGGAGGAGTGGAGCCACTCCTCTCTGCTGTTTGAACTCTACACAGTCTTGGCTCCAGACAGTCAGCAGGCCTGGAGGAGGCTGTCTGAGCCTTTATGGAGGAGGGGAAGGCCGGAGCACTCAGCAGCACACACCTCTGGAAAGTAGTATTTTCTACACAAAATATGGCCTTCATAAAAGAAGCAAGCGCCCGTCTTCATTGTGTCTCTGCTCAAAGTACATTCCTCTCAAACTTCAAAAAGCTCGTCCAACAGTTTTGATGTCTTATAGAAGCCACTTTAAAAACACATTTCCTTGTAACTGCACAGTTCAGCACTCATTAAATCAGAGTGTTACTGAATGCCTCTATTGCTGAATGTTGGCAGAGACCGTCTGCCTCCCCCCCCCCCCTCTTCACTACCAACCACCGGCCCCTTCTTCTTCACTACCACCACCGCCAATCTGACAACCCAACACCAGCAATTATGGAGGAAGCCAGCTAAACCACATCCACCTTGGCTGTAGTTTTTAAGATTCCAGTAGGCTTGTAAAACTTCTTGGTTTCTCTGCACACATTCCAGTATCACTGTGGAGGTTTCAGGGAGCAGACTCCTGGGTCAGTTAAACAACGTCCACTGTGAGAGGAGCTGTAGGGGCCTGAGACCAGGGGCCCTAATGGATGTGCTTTAGTAGAAGACCCTACAGAAATCAGGACCTCCTACACTGTCCTCCACTACACCATCTCTTCTCTGTCCTCATTACTGGGGCTCCTTAGGACCTCAAGGACATGTGGATGCGTTGAGCAGCTTGTCTTTAAATCGAGTTATCATGATGCTGTAGATGCTCCGGAAATCTAAATACAATTGGTATTCTGATTTGGTCTTTTAATGAACTTCTATATACCCATGGGTGCGGAGTCACAATCATTTCCACAATGACTGAACACAGTGAAATCACAGCTCAGAGTACAAGTTCAACTCTGATCTTTATACCATCTAATCCCAGGCTGATTAGGCAAAAAGTAAACCAACCCGTCGCCTAAAATGTAAAGTGCCACACGATATGCCTTAATTCATGAGTATAAAACATGGTGGTATACCGACATTTGTGAGGGTTGGAATTTTAAAAGGGATGCACAACATATTTTGTGTCAATAACTGATTGGCTCATAATGGTGAATTTAGGTAATTATGTATGACGATAATTAAATGTGAGCTAATACGTTATTGGCCAACAATACATATGCTGACTGAAAAGCAAAACAAGTCATGCCTGGTGTTGAAATATTCCCAAGGAAACAGTGCGATATGAAATACAAGTTTTTTTATGTAATATATAATCTTCGTTTAGAATTTAGGTTGTTTTTACATTTGTAGATTCAGAAAAGTTAACAATAGTGATGGCAGTTAGATTTGGTAAGTTTAGAGACATCAGATATTAAATCACCCATCTTTGCTCAATACATCCAAGCCTTTCTTTCCCCCAGGTGTGCATTTCAACCAACTATGAGAAGCAGGTAAGTATGGGCTGTTGTTATCGGCTGATAAAACATCCATATTGTGCATGCCTGGTATTTTAGACAAATAATACCAGGTGAGGTTGAGTCTACTGAATTCCTTAGGACACTAGTAGATTTGTTGAGATATAATGGGAATAGATCAGAGAGAATATTGAACATATAGTAAACAAAGCGCTAATGATGCAGACCAAACAGAGAATTATTATGCGAATACTTTATTATCAATGTGTGAATGGTGTTAGCTTTTCGTCTGGATATTAATAGTATATGAAAACTATACACCAAATCCAGGCTCATCCTAATTTTGCTGTATAATTTCTTATCTTATCTTAAGTTGGTATTGAAAGATTCTTTATCTTTATATATATTTATATATATAATATATATAAGCCAAAGTGCATTTTCCGTTTTTTTCCTCTTGTCCATATACACATTGCACCATACATAAATAATTACATTGTAAAAATGACTCCGTATTTACAAGTATAATATATATTTCATATAATATATAAAACTTTATATTAAATCTAGGTAGATGATATTTGGGATAGTTTGTGGGGTCCGTCTGTGTTATCTATGGTTGTTGAGGAGGATCTCCAGCCAGCAGGGGCAGGAGGTGATGAACTGTCTCGAGTAGCAGGGGCCCCAGCCCTTAGCAAAGCTGATGCGCACACTGTTGGGGTCGTAGGGTCCGTCCAAGAGCTCAGCGTCCGTGCTGTGCCTCAAGAGGTACGAGCGCTCATAGTCAAACACCTTGATGGAGTATCCTGGCATCACCTTCCGCACCACCAGAGTCCTGCTGTTAGGCACGTCCAGGGTCGGGGAGTTGACGAATATGGGATGCTCACTGCGGTTATACGCCCAAACGCCGTCCGGCTCTTTGCTGAGGAGGATGCCATAGCCAATTTTTCCTCGAGTGCGCTGAACGGTGCTGCTGCGGTGCTCCAGGTTGAGCTGGCCCAGGCAGAAGCCCGTGCCCTGAGGTAGATCGTAGAAGATGCTGACGGAGTGCTCGTACACGGTGTAGAGGCGACCCACGCGCGTGCGGTGCTCCCAGTATGCCACGTTACACCAGTGGCTCTGCTTAGGGGCATCAGGCGACATACTGGCATCTAGAGGAGACAGAGGGACGGTCATTAAACAAAACATAAACACAAGCAAACAGGCCTAGTAAAAAGGAAGTTTTTTAGGGATTAACTATCTCTTTTTATTGTTCAGAGCAGATGGCCACACTATAAATACTGAAGGAGGCACTGGATTGAAATCTAAGCCTTGTATAAATACCAGTGCGTGCACATCCGTCTAACGGACACACACTCACACACGCAGTTTGCTCCTCCTCCTCAAGAGGGCACTGTGATGATTTAATGCTGACCACCCAGCACACAGTGCACTCATGCACTTGGAAAACAGATCATGTTTATTAAAAAATATCTCAGGATCACACTCAGTGTTTCCACTGAAAATTGGCAAATCACTTCTTGCAGTAGTGTGTTGGCACTGGAAATTAGAAATCTACAAACAACTTTTTGAAAAGGCAGGGTTTTTTTTTGCCACTGCTTAAGACAAACACTTTTTTTATTTTGGTTCACAATGGAACAAAGTTGGCATCCCATTGCTAAACATCTTTGTCCAGTAAATCAGCTTGTTAATTCAGTTTTCATGGCTGCAGTTTGTGAACTCTTTCCAGTGACAGGCCTCAGCACTCCACAGTGAGTTACTGCTCCCTGGGTGGACTTCTATCTTCACCAGAGTGAACAGACACAGGCCTGCCGACTCCTTCCAGAGGCTGCTTCGGTCCACGCTGCTCAGAGCTGTCATACTGTTATACTGCTCATAAAGTGTGTGTTACGAGGAGAGGGGCTGGTGGAAGAGGACGAAAAAGCACAGAGAGTCCCATGATCTCACATCCGTCCCTGCACCCTTTGCTTCTCCAGCAGGAGGGTGCCTCTTTCTCCTCTTCCCTCGTCTTCCTCACATTCCACACGAGTGGGGGTGACGGGAGAGGGCGAGGCAGGGGGTCCCCCTCCCCCTCCATCCAGCTCTTCCCCCTGCTGTGGGCCCAGGGACGGCATTCAGCTCCCTGACAACTTAGCACAAGCCCGTGACCCGCTGACCCCCCAGCCTTCATGCTATCAGCTCCCATTAACTCACACACAGAGTGATGCCATTATTTTGCTTCAGAGAGTCTATTGGCACAGAGGATTTAAAGCCTGGGCCTGTGGCCTCATTCCTTTCAGTCTCTCTGCTCTCAGGGCTTAATGACCGCCCGCCCCATTAACAAACGCCTTTAAGGTGGAGCGTCGTAGATCCACACAGCAACAAAATGCCTGGCTCACCTCCCACCCAACTAAACCTTTCTGCTGAGTGACCCACGCTAGTAAAGTTTATACAAAGATTAGCAAAAACGTTGACCAGACTTGCACAGACAAAACGCCTGCTGGTTCAAGGCTCTGTGTAGAGGAGGGGGAGGAAAAGAGTGAGTGAGCGGGGATGTGTGGGGGTGGGGGGAGCTGCAGACAGGCTCTCTGTGTGTTTGCGCACACACTGATGGCTGAAATGACCCTCTCTCTTCAGGGGCCCCAACATGCATGTGCCATTAGTGAATTCCACACTCGGCTCCTCCACTCTGAGCTCAGCTTTTACTTCAGCGTTGCTCGGCCTCACAAAGAACTCAGCCCCAACTTGTTTACGGCCCTCTATTGTCTCAAATCAAATGGAGCCCACACATCAAGGTAAACTCACTTTGAAACTGTGCACACAAACACAAAAGACGAAATGGCTACCGTCTCCTCCTTTTCAGATGGGAAGAATAAAGCAAAAGCAATTTGGTCAATAGTGTCTAGTTTTCACACGTAGCCTGGAACCAGGGTAGCTAGTGAGACTGCGAGGACCAGGAAGAGGAATGAGCAGGACAAAGGTTAGAAATGTATCAAATGTTAAGCCTGAGGGAAGACAATGAGCACACCGCGAGCCAGGCCTTTTCCTGTCGCTGTGTTGTGTTAAGCGTCTACGTGTGCCTGTGCGCACATGTGTCTGCTCGGCCGGGGAGGAAATTCAGCCGGCGTGTTTGTGTTTTTGTCCTGGTCTTGTGTGTTTTGGCTAGGTGGGGGTGCTGAGGTAAAGGCCTCTGAGAGAAGAACTCATTAGGATCTCTTTAACAGAGCAGAGCTATCACCAGTGGGCAGACTGTTTGGACAACATCACCATAGCAACGGTGGCCTCCACTGCAGAGCTCACGCTGCCTTCTGCTAATCACCCCGTGAGATTTTCAAGGAAGCGTTGCTTTTTCAGCGATGTTTGGATCTGTCTGTAAATGTTTATTCATCGTTTCCAAATTGATATTAGAGATTAGGAAGCCAGCTTTAATTATTATTACATGACCAGAATATGATACATAAAAAGGCCAGGCCAAGGCTCAAAGCAAACCTCAAAGCCAGATATGAGGCGGTGAAGGGAGTGCGTGTGTGTTCCTCCCTTCTGACCACAGCAAAGACACCCAACTCTAAGAGACTCCATGTTGGTTTTCAGAGGGTCTGCTCAGGGCGGAGAAATGACCGGCTGGGAGCAATTACTGGAGCTCTGCATCCATTTAACCCTGCCACCTTTTAACAGCTCCGTTTACCCATTAGAATAGAAGCGCATGTTATTATTGTTATTTTATTCTCAAAAGCCTGTCCTCTTAGCGTCAGTCTCAGAGCCAACGGATGCAGCAACACTTCCTGTTCCTGCTGCCAAGGGGCAATGATCTGCACACGTGAAGGAGTTAATCAACACTGGTGCGTTACATAACAAACTGAATGTGCTGGTAAAAGAAAAAATGTATGTATGAGGAAACTGTTTGGTCTACAAAATGTTCCACGGACAAAATGATATACATGGAATAAAGCAGTTAGCATTTTTGTTAGCAATATGATAAATAAATGATGATAAGTATCTGTTTGGCTTTCCCTTACGCCTCAAGAAATAAGTAAACAGATTGCGACATTCATAATATAACAAGCCCACTTTCATGTTTAGTGGATAAAAAGTAACCTTGGACGCCTGTATCTGCACGTACTGCGTGTCTCAGTACAGTCACACAGTCAACAGAGGTATTTAACAAACACTCAGCAACTACAAAAAGCATTTAGTGCGCAGAGCTTGATTTCCATAACAAGGCGTGAGCTCCATGGAAACCATGTAAAATGTTGATTTTTCTGTTTCCCTGTAACCTGTCTGATTGGAGGAATTCAGAGCATCAAAAGCAGGACATGATGTCTGATAACAAACACAGAATAAGTGTGCTGGATCCCGGAGGCATGCTCAAGTGTCTGCATAATACCTGACTAGAATGTCTGCTGTGTATTGATTTTACATCAAATAAAAATAAGATTGCAAGTAGAGAATCAGCGGAAAAGGAACAAATTAAAGATAATATAGATACAATTGAATGAAAATGAATGTCTTGGAGTTCCTGAAATGTGTACTGATGAACAAAACATTAACAAATGTACTTAATTACTTTCCACTACTGAAGATAATGTACTGTGAATGTTTCCGACCAAAAAAAGGCTTATACTGATTATGATTACATCTTTTATATTATGTTCCTCTGTTATGAGAGAAGAGCAACATGCCATTAACACAACCCTTAAATCAGCCTATGTTAAACAGAACCCTCCCAACCCTTTTGCATATGGAAAAACAGCAGATCGCCGCGCTACGAGTTCCTTGCACTCAAGGGCGAGTCTGGATAATTACTACTAAGTACACAAAAATGGGGGGCTTGAAAGTTTCAATGGCAATCCTTGATGATCATCCAGTAATGCTTTTAAAGACAGCATGAAAAGGAGGGGGATAAAAAGGGCAGAGGGAGAAGCAGAAAAGAGCTGCCCCGGGGTAAACACGGCTCGCAGCCTTGGAGTGAGATAAATGGGAGGCCGAGTGTCAGGGACAGGCAGACAAACAACAGCTTCCCCTCCGTGCTAACATCTCCCCACCAGGCTCCGGGGCCACCTCCATTATACTTCATCTCTCCTAATCCAGAGACTGCAAACACAGATGAACTCATTGCTGCTAAACTTTGCTAAGGAGGAAGAAAACAAAACAAAACACTGTAGCGAGTCCCTTTAAGCAGTGGAGGGGAGGAGAGCAGCAAGGGGAGGAGGGGCGGGGGGGGAGCAGTCTCTCATCCTGTGCCAAGGATTAGATTCCCCTCCAGCTATTAGACTCTACCAATGAACTGATAGGGGCTGGTGGCGAGGAGGGGGGCATGAGGACTGTGTGTATGCGTGTGTGTGTGTGTGTGTGTGTGTGTGTGTGTGTGTGTGTGTGTGTGTGTGTGTGAGTGTCTACTTTGTGGTCGTGTGTGTGAAAATTCAGAACAAATTATTTTCTTTCTGCATTCCTGTGCACCCCCCTACTACTTTGTTCGATTGAACCATCTTTAAAAAAGTAAAACGGCAAAGTTGAACGAAAGCAAAGGCGTCCCCCTCCTATTCAGAGTCATGGCTTTAATTCTGGAGACAATGGTTCCTACAGGCCCAGTCTAACCCCTGAGCTGGCCACATTTAGGCTGGCGTCTGGGCTATCGCTGCCATCAAAGTCGGCTTTATCAGACAGACACGCTAACTGGAGCTGCTCTTATATGTCTATGGATTTTTCTCCCTGAGGTCTGGCCTTTCTCTGCCGAGAGAGAGACAGCAAAAGCAAGATAGAAAGAGAGGGAGAGAGATACGTGCTGGGAGAAATCACTGTGGGAGCCGGAGAAACTGAATCCAGTCACCAAGCCTGGCTGGTCACAATGGGAATGCTTTACATTGTCATCCACTTCCTCTCCACTTTCCCTCTGTTTCTGTTTCGGGATGACCCCGTGAGGGAGGAAAAGTGCTGTACCCTTGATAGCAGATAACTAACAGAATCCATAAAATAAATCAATAAACAACAGAGGGTGTAAAAGCACAGGAAGCTAATATAAAGGAGCCGTCTGGGCGCGAGAGCAAGGGGGTTTGAGGGAATCTTTTTTTTGAGGGGAAGAGAATGTGTTGCTCATTTCCTCAAAGTTTCCTCCAAAGGTCTGCACTGTGTCGGAGACACAGAGCTCAAGTGATGGTGGTGATGCAAGTGAGGCCTATTAAGAGTCCTTGAGGGCATGTACAAGCTCTGTGAAACTGTGGGGAATGTTTGTAAATGTCATATATACGGGTGGCGTTAAAGGCCAGCGACGTCTGGAGAGCACAGAAAGCAAAACACTCAGCGAACATCCTGCTGGGTGGCTGTGCCCTTTCACCTCCTCCTACAACCTATCTGTGTGTGTGTGTGTGTGTGTGTGTGTGTGTGTGTGTGTGTGTGTGTGTGTGTGTGTGTGTGTGTGTGTGTGTGTGTGTGTGTGTGTGTGTGTGTGTGTTTGAGAGTGTGTGTGTGAGGGAGCTTCGAGCCAAGAAGGCTGCAGCGTTAGAGCAGAGGAGACCCTGCACATTCCTGAACTCCCCCCTCCTCGCCTCGCTGTGCCTCCTAACTTCCTACTCTGGTTAGGACTGTGGGGGGTGGGGGTGCAGCTAGAAGGTTGCTTTATGTCTCCTTTAAGGGTGCCATTTGGCGTAAAACTCTCACTACATCACACGAGAGAGAGGAATTGCCGGTTGTGTGTTCAGATACTTTTACATACTTTTATTGGATTATTCTTATTTAGAGTCGAAACCAACACTGATTGAGAATACTGACTTTAGCTGGTCTTCATACTCAAGCTTTGTCGAGAGCTTGGTTTCAAATGAACAATAACAAGTAACTCTATTATTACGAGTTATATTAGTCTGACTAATTTAAGGCGAAAGGTAGGTATTTTGTTTCCACCGGGCTACGAGGTGAACCAGCTATGATGGACACAGTCGCCGTTGCAACAATGGTTTTCTATTGATCGGCCCAGTGGATCAGAGTCTGTGAGGAGAATGTGTTCTGTCAGGATAATGTGGCACCAGAGTTTCTGTTTCAATCACAACACTTGCTGCGCTGTAACCCATACTGCTCCACCGCGGGCATCCAGACACCAGCTCCCCAAACAAAGACAACTGTTTCCCCCATCCCCGACAAGTCAGCCCGTTCACAACAAGCAAGACATTCATTAAAAATGCAGGAGTGAACATTTCCAATAATTCACTAAGTCCTTCGCTGTCAACATCTGCGAAAAATCTTGAAGCTAAAGGGAATGGCAGGATTTCATTAAGTAAATGATGTGCTGGCAGTCACAGAGAGGGGAAGAGGGGGAAGCTTCAGCCAGACCTCTAATCTAAACCGTACCCTGAAATGTGACAGCCTGGCTGCATGTACTGCGCCGCACAGGCAAGGCTTCAGAATGCACACACATAGGAGACAAGTAAAACACACACTACAAAGGCAAATATATTTTCCCTGGGGAAGTTAATCAATGAGAATGTTCACATGTTTATGACTTGTAATAACTACTACTTGCATCATTTGCCTTGTCAACTTGTGCTTTGTACAGAACCTGAGGACATACACACTTGTACATGCTCAGGAAACAAAATACCTAGGTGAGAACCAGGCTCTGAGCCATTGTTAACTCTGTTTTATCGGGGGTGTTTTGGTGGACCATCGCTCAAAATAAAGGTTTTCTGCTCAGAAGGCGTCCTCTTTTGGGAACAAGATCAAAGGCTCCAAACGATGTCTATCATACGCGGCCCCATGTTAGGACAAGGGATAGGAATGAAGATACAGCTACAGGAGATCAAGTTCAAGATAAGGAAAGAGAAAAAAATCCCTGTCTCTTACACATGTAAAGTAGAGAGAAAATGAACCAGACCTTGATACACTTGAAATGTACTGCTCAACTAATCAACAATGAGCTCCTATCTGTTCCCTCAGGCTGTAAAAGGTTTGTGTAGAGATGTCGGATGACATGGGCCCCAACAGCTAATCCACACACAGCATTCTGGAGGCTCAAAGAATGCGCTGGCTATTCTGAGTTTTAAAAATACTGACAGCCATAGGTTCAGGCACAACTGTCAATGCTCCTCTGGGGAGGAAGGGAAACAAATCTTAAATCTATTTTCGCCAGCAATCAGACCACAGGCCTAAATCATGGCTGCCCATGGCCAGTGTCTGGATTTATAATTGTGGGTAAAATGGTCAGAAAATAAAAACAGCATCCAGAAACTGGCACCTCTTTCCCTGCTGCTTGCCAGCCGTTGCAAGGCTAGCACATTTACAGTGGCCAGCTCAAATGAAGTATTGTTCCCCCTCTCAAGGCTGAGAGGAGGCACACTAAAACACTAAACTAACAGTTGGACATTCCTTACATTTTTAATGGCATTGCACGCTCTTTATTTGTTGCTGTAACCCTTTGCCCTGAGCTGAATGAATGGGGCTATTGGTGGAGGCTGGTGCGGCGCTGCGGTGAGAAGCGAGAAGATGGTAGGTGCAGCCCTCTGTGAGCACATGACAAGATTAGCTCACTCACTTTGTTTGCTAAGGTAGAATATGGGGCAGGAATTATAGCCTGAGCACACCTCCTTTTATTTCTACAGACTGCACTTTCTATCTGTGCGGTAAGCCCTAAAATGAAACATAGTCCACCTCATCCTGAGCACAGTACACTCTGTAAATTCAAATGACAAACGCAGCACTGTGAGCTTAGACACATAGTCATAGTGAGGCTATAGATTTATCTTTATCTGTGAGCCCTTCACAAGTTAGTCAAACAACCGGCAGCACTGGCACCACTCTGGCTTGCCAAGAGGAGACAGATAAATACTAAGCTCAGCAGGCTAGTTTCTGTTGACATGTAAGGGGTTTCAGGCCTCTCCAAGGACTGCTTTAGATTAGCATGGCTTTCACTCTGCACATAGAGGTCACATTACCTCACCACATCTAGGCCCGGTGTTGCCAGTTCTGACTGAATATCAACTCTTAAAGCAACTTTTGTGTGAAGAAATCTCAACACAAAGACAACTGCAGTACGCTGTCTTCATCTATGGCACAATTCAAGATTCATTTCAACTATGAATACCACCTTGTGGTTGTATGCCTCCATTACCCAGTTGCAAGTTTACATCATAAGCGTAGGTTGAGTTATAGCCAAAAAGGCGATTGGTCAGATATCAGTGACCTTGACCTTTGACCACTAAATTCATAACAACATTTCAGGAAATTCCCTTATTGTCTTCCTGAGATACAGGGATGGGACCCATGGACAGCATTGATGGAATTACGGAGAGATGGACAACTCAACAACATAATTACTCTAGCCTGCGCTGTTGGCAACATGTTCGATTAGTGAGCCAATGGATCCTGTAGACATGGAGGAATCTGCTGAGGATCCTCAAAGTCATAACCCCTGAGAGAATAGGTTGAAAGTGGATTTCTGAGTCTAACAATGCTGAGAAAGGGAAAATGAAAAATGGCCTTATCGCTCTTATCAATGGCTCTTTTTCTATGTGTGTTACGTAAGGGGAAACGGAAGCCAGCCTCCCAGGACAGGAACGGATACTTGAGACGAGGACTGTGGGTACTGGCTCTACAGAGAGAATAGCGCACAAGACCCTTCAGGATGTATAGCCTCTGCTCCCAGCAAAAGAAAAAATGGACTCTGCAAACTGGACAAGACAAATGGGTGAGGAGAGCCCCCTTATGTCCCCTGAGATGCTGGCCTTCTCTTCAACATTCCTCTCCCCCCGCTGTCAAAGGGGCAATTCACCGCCCTGCACTTCTACAAAACCCAGGCAGCATTTTAAAACAGGATGTTTGTCTGAGGCCTCCTTCCCCTCAAATAAACAATCCGCAAAACCTGATTTCGGGAGGCAGGGTGGAAGCACTCGAGTCACATTATTTCCACATCCCGTATCCTGGAGCATTGGGGCTCCTGAGGGAGTGTGGGCGGCCAGGCGCTGAGAAGACTCAGGGCTGCGGTGGAAACCTGAGGCCATGTGCCAGGCAGCAGGGGGAGATGAGCCCGGGCTGCATCACTCTAGGGTCTGGGGGACGAGCGGGGGGATCATGCCTCAAGGTGGGGAGGGGGACCTCGCTAACATGCTGATGCAGTTGACACTTCATCAGACCATGGGAAGCAGAGCGGTGTCAGGGTACTGGTGTTGCATAAAGACAGCTACATGTCTGCACAGTGTGAAATAAATACTGTATCTACTCAAAACACTACATTTTAAAGTAACCCTTAAAGGAGAAGGACTACAATTATTAGCATTTGATGCTATAAAGCTATAATCATTTATGGATGTGTGCTGTAAATGATGTTACCTACAATATGTCATCAATGATCCTTTAAGAAAAATGGTGCATAACTTAAAAGAGCCATCCATAACATATTCAAAACACTGCACCAAACTGCATTGATTAACTAGCATGGAAAAACACAACATAACAAGACAGTTCAAGGCAAATTAGAGGTGCAATCTATCCCAAATCTTTTCAGATGCGTACAGTAGATATGCCATTTAATTAGTTTGGAGCCAGAAGTGGAATCACATGCCTTCAAAGTCAGATCAACAAATACAGGTCCAGTCTAATCTACTTTAATCAAGAGAAGCATCACATGCCTTGTTTAGACTGTCTAATTATTCCATGCATTTCCACTGTCTCTGACACAGACACTGATGCTTACTGCTGGCCTCTTCCTGACCCAGACGGGCGGACTGTGATTAGGATGGACTGTATCATTTCATTAGCTTTGCGTGTGAATGTATGTCGGCATGCATCTGGACTTGCATGAGGACCCTGAGTAAAAAAACAGAAACTTAAACATAAAAGACTGTTTGTGGTCCCTGGATCTATGTATCGTATACTGAAATGTCCCTGAGCAATCTGTTGCGTGACTCACATTAGGCCCTTCCCATCCATCTAGTAGCTGCCTTGTTCTGCCTGGAATAATCAGTCAATAGCAGAGTGGAGCTGACAGTCTGCAGACCAGACATCCACAGAGACAGCACTGGCCTTTCCTCCAGAGACAGGCCGGCAGACGGAGGAGAGCACTGTATGATTACTCTGTGGGAACCCTGAATACCTGCTGATGCCCTCATGCCTCCAGTAGGCGCTAGAGCACTCTGTTTAATCCATGTCTATCAACTTTCAATATTTCTGCTCCTCCAGTTAAGGTTTTCCATCAATTTCAGGAAGAGAGAAGACATAACACAAGGAGAGTTATTCAGGTCACTTGTTTTTGTGTCCAGCAAATCACACCAACATGAGCAAATACACAAAGTGTCATGCTGACAAATGGGTTGATTGACACCTCTGATGACTAGAGAATGTAGGCACCCAGCAGTCAGGAGCTTACACTGGTCGAAACGCCTGTCATGTATTGTGCACAATTATTTTCAATACAATTGCTCTGAAAAAGACCATATCTTTAATGATTAAAATTCAGCCTCCTCCCATTAAGAGCAGCATTATAATGAAGAAGTGACAAACATAAAGAGCCCCCAAAGTCAGAGACAATGTGACTGACATAATAAAGTCAAAGTGTAGGGGGAAAACTCCCCCTCAGACACTCATACAGGAAGCAATGAGACCCACTTCAAAGGGCTTCACTCTGATGACCACACGACTAGGCCCAGGCGGTGAGGAAACAGGTGTGCGGGCAGACTGGGAGGGCAGCACCAGCAAAGGCACATTCCCTCACACACACAGCGCTGAGGTATACTGTGAATGCAAGCTGGGGCCGCTCATGACGTAAACAGATATCACAGAGTGCCATGGTGGGGCTGTCTCTCTCCCTCACAGCCACGTTTAAATAAAACACTGTGAAGGGTTCAAATGTCTATGATCACACAGTAACTGAAGGTATTAGCGTTACACTAAGAGTGTAATACAATAGTGTGCACATGGGGAATATTTTTAGGAATGCATGAGTAAGAACATTTTAACATGTTAAACAACTGCAAGAATCAGCCAGAGGGGGGAAAAGAAATGTATCTGCACTTAAATGCAACTCTAACATTAACTTAGTGTATTGATTTAAAGATTTAGCTCATAAACACGGCACCAAGCAAAGAAAGAAAACTATTTTTCAAATTCTACTGAATATAATCAAAATCTCGGTTGATGTGGAGGAACGAGATTATCAAATAAACCAAACAGTTCCGATGTGTTTCTCTGCCATTGTGTGATGCAGAAGAATGCTCACTGGGTATTTGTGTAGCCCTGGTCTGTAAACTGTAGTTGATTATTTGACTACACCCCACCCATCCACCAAGTGCCCCCCAGACTTGCTTTTAAGAGGTTTACTTGTTCGTGCACGAGGGGTGGAGTCTGGATCCCATACAACTCCGGTTACAAACAGAGAGTCACCCTCTCTCTACCAGAGCTTCATGGGGATCCACAGAGAAAGTAATCTCCAGGTCAGCAACGCATTAAACACAGGATAACTTGACAATGTGCATTACATGCCTGTGTGATCAAGCAGAACTAAGTGGGCTTCATAAGGAAGCCTTCAGGCTCTCGGTCTTATGATGGAATATGCTTGAAAAATAATTTGTGGAAGATCTCTATCGCTGACAAGACGTTAAAGGTTTGTTTCACTCAACATGGACACTATATTTTTTTAATCTAAATCCAAAACAACGTCATACAGTCCAAACGCCACATGATCAAAGACTGACTGGCTACACAAATTAGCTCACAGCACGGAAACCTCCACCCTGTCGAGCCCTGGTCATTCTCCTTCCCAAGTCCCAAGAGTTTCTGAGTGTGTCACCGCCAATGCAGAGTGATCTGGCCAGGCCTGTACAAGCAGCAACACAGTTGGAAGAAACTAAAGCCTAGCGTGTCTAGATCCTCCCTCCTCACCACAGTCTCTGAGGAATTGTGGTGCGCGCTCTGACAAGCCCCTCATTTGTTGACTCAGGGAGTGTCGCCGGGCCATGCTGAGGTGGTGACAGCATGTGTACTGGGGAGGAGGGGGCCCTTGCTGACTGAATACTTCACTGCCAGGTAGCCATGTCAACTGGCCAGGCCTCTGAGCCATGGCAGACCTTCTAACAGGAAATGCTGCTCCCTGCAAGCCCCAAAATGAGGGCTCTGAGTCCCAGTCCACATGATACTGTGCATGTTGGCTGTGGCCCTAGCATGAGGGGGGGATATGCTCACTCTGCGCCATGAGAAAGGAGTGTTTCATTTCAAATCAGAGGACAGGACTGTTTCTACTCGCTTCCTTTGGTGTGGCCTCATTCACAGGAGCAACTCCATTTCCCTGAGCCCACCCCTCCCTGCAGCCCACTAACAGCCAGGCCTGATAGAGTTGTACGTGCGAGTGTCTGCGCACATGCATGTGAACAACTATGTGTGCTTGTGTGTGTTTCTGAGTGAGCTTGGATCTTATTACAGTTTGATCCCACTCAAATATTTCTGAAAGAAAAACAGAGGAGGGGAGGCCGGCTCTGTGGCCAACACACACGCCCCGCTGAACCTCTGCAGCGCTCACAATGAAACCTTTATCTTTAAAGCTCCCACTGTTCCTAATGGCCCTTAATGAGAAGAGATAAAGTGCAACAGCTAAATGAAATTACCCTCATAAGTTCACATGCAAAAACAATCGAAAGCTACGCAGAGAAGGGTGCTGAACTGTTGCTGAAGTACACTCTGAAGAATTATACCTACTTTTATTTATTTCACATTTTAACCATTACAAAGCCAGAAGAAACAGGGTGATGCCACACTGAACATGAGAGGTGCTCTGAGATTTAATAACATGTGAAAACGGTGATTCACAGATTGTATTATAATGACTTAAATCTATATGAAGAGACATGCAAACACATCAGCATGGAAGACACGTATCTCTTTTTTAACATCAGTATCATGTGCTTTATTACTCAAACTATCAACTTTAAGCATACTTCAGGGAAAAAGCAAAAACCCTAATCCATGTATTAATGATCCTTACCACATGGATGATTGCATCATCAAGAATCTGTTTTAATCAAACGGAGTGCTTAATATAATAGCTTCATGTGACGCATTAACTATAAGCTCTTTTTCAAGTTGTGTTTCTTTAGTAATACAGTAACTCTTTATCCAGGATAGTTAATGTGTCACTATATGAGCCCAAGCACTTCAAACAGCTGCTCACACATGTATCCATGAAAACATAATCAAAGATGATTTATTTTCTGATACATGCTACTAAATGATTAAAGCAACCAAACGCATGAACAGGATCTCAAAGCACACTTCTGCTGCTGACAGCATTTGAACAGCCAGTATAAGTGTAATACACAGTATGTAATATATGTTGTGTACTATGCAAACCAACACATAAATGACCACTACAAAAATGTACATCTCTACTTGTTGGATAAATGAGTTCAGTATTTACAGAGTGGCTCCTCTGGGTAATCATTCATTTTTAAAATCAGTGTAAGACACTGTGGATATAAACTCCTTATTTGGAGACTGGCGAGGAGTTGGAGAAGCACACCCACCTGAGAATTCCCCCGGTGTGATATTTGGTGAGCTGGCTGCCTCAGTTTCAGTGTAAGACAATGTGGAGTCTGACAGATCTGTGGGGAGGAAAACAGAAATTATTCATCTGCAGCTAGTCAGTACTTGTTTCCTTTATGTACATCTTCATTTCAACTGGAAAATCCCCTGTTTTCCGTATTAAATTTGAAAACCATTAACACCACGTTTGGCTTCATCCCATAGTGGATAACCTGGCAACTTTTCTAACAGGCTTTACCTGATGACATCCCCCCAAATGCTGCCAGAAACCTCAGCTGTACTCAGGCTTGCAGCCCCAGCTAGCAGCCAGGCTCCAAAGTCCTAGCAACCCACAGAACATACTGCCCACGCCATATTACCCACACTAGCTCTGGCTGGCATGCCACATTCTGGCCTTGGTCTCATCTCAAAGCTACCATGCAGTTTGCCAGTAACTGTTCCCAATTAGAGCCATTTAAAAGTTTCCACATAGCTTTATTCCTTTTTCTTCCGGTTAAACCAGAGCCTTAACAAAAGACTGACCGTGCCCTATGCAATTTACAGGCTCCTAATGTAATTATGAATGAAAACGATAATCAACCAAGTAATTACAGTCTGACATCCACATGGTTACAAGTCATAACAAAGAGGATCAATATCAATAGCAGACTTAAGATGAAACAATATTTAAAGATGGTGTAGAAAGCTTCGGGTGCCATAAAGCTCATCTGTGTCACTTACCCAGTGGCTTGTGTTCTTCATTAGGGGAAAGCCTCGAATAAGGAGGTGGGGGTGATTCTGTTAAAAAAAAAAGAAGAGTCAAGTAAATAACCTAATAAAGGAAAGAAATGCGATTTAAAAGAAAGAAAGGTAAAACTCAATCAACAGGCTCAACATGAGAGGGTCATGTTTGTGCAATGTTAACAGGAAGTAACAGTTGTTGGGTCTAAGAAGATCAAACAGATATTTATTTAGCACTGTTTGAATATATTGAGTTATACACTGTAATAAAATAATTGTGTGTTAACAAGTTTAATGCCCGTGATGTTAAGCGGCTGACAAAGCTGTTTAGTAAAAAAAAACTTGCCGCACATACAGTATAAACGCTTCTTTGCACTTCTCTATCTCATTTCCTATTACAGTAATTCAAAGGTGACCAAACATTGTTTTCTAAACTATGTTTGAATGAAGTGATGTTGATATTAATGATTTCATAAAAGCAAAAAGAAATTTGCCAACACAACAAACTCCAAGCCAATCGTAAAGACATCAACCAATAACTCAAAAGTTGAAACACTTTTTAAAGTCGACAACATCTCAAGTCTCACAGCTTTGTGTCTGCACTACAGAATTGAATCATTTCGTTTAAAAGCTCATTAAACAGCTAATAAAGCCAACAGAGCACAATTTCTTTTCTATTTTTAAGCATGTAGTATTTAACTAAAGCAGTCATTACAACAACTACAGAGACTAACCATTACTTTAGTTATGCAGTTAGAAGTTTAAAGAATCAGAGTAAATCTCTGCTTTTTAACTTTATTCTGTCCAGAAACCTTTTTTATATCCAATAAAAAAAGGAGGAGAAACAAGGAGAATAACTTGCACAAGAAGGAAAAGCACAAAGGAAAGAAAACTTTGTGAGCACACTGTGACCTCGCCTACAGGGAAAAGGGGAAGGAGAAAAGCATAATAGCAGCGGGTCCTTTAAGAGTGGCGGCAGTAATTGCTAGGATCTGAACTCAGTCACTCAGATACACAGCTAGTCAGTCTGGCGCCAGTAGTATGCAAACTGTATATTATCACCACTCCTTCACCTAAATAGCACGAGGGGACCTCCTTAGGACAAAAGGGCTTTTAAAGCGCAACTTGAAACTGATCTCATTCGAAAAGCATAATGACTGGCAAAATAAAAGGAAGACGTTTTTGCCCACTTCAATCCCTGCTCTCTGTCAAACATTACAGACTGTTCTATTCTTTAAAACTCTTTCACAATATCCAGACCAGTAGTTCATTTTCAAATCATTCGTAAATCAAACTCAAGTAGATAACATGCTTTAACAATACATGTTGTTAGGGTTCTTTTATTGAGGTGTTTTTTTATACTAAGGATTTAAATGTTTATCAACTAAAATCTAATTAATTTATTCAATGTGTGTCTCATATAATTCCATATTTTGTATTTCTCCATTTGAAACAAAGTAAAAAAAAACAGTGATTAAGGTCTTGATTCAAAGTCCCCCTTCTTGAATAGCATGAAAGAAATACCAGCTCTATCGGGCCACGCATGAACGCATGTGAGCTATGTCTACTACGAGCCTTAGTCCCAATATGGGGTATGTGCCCCTCTCCCTCTCGGAGTCAGTGGGGTCGAGTGGCCCAGCGTTTCAGGTTTGCCAAATCACAGGCTAGCCCCCTGCCAAAACTGAATCTGTTTAATATAGGTCAGCGGGGTTCGGCCATAGATAGCTTATTGATTGTGAAAATAAAGCTCAATCCTCGAACCACAACAACTAAACTGACCTATGGCACCCGGTCCAATCCTCTGACTGAGTCTAAACAATCATATACATGTCAAACATTGTTGATAATCGGCCTATAAATGGCAATACCCATGCAAGAACCAAAGTTAAGAACAGAAAATGGCTGTGTTGACAATTACTCTGAAAGCATACATATGTTCAGACACACTAAAGATGTCATGTACTTTATGTTATTATGGAATTAATTAAATACCTTAAGCTAAAACAAGTTGTATGCACAGCAGCAGTCAAGACTAACATTCTCCTTCATCAAAAGGCCTAGATTTCACAAGCTAGTAGGGGAGAGGCACTGGTAAAGCACCAAACTCTTTAAACACAACTTCCAAGGCAACTAAAACCTTTGAAAGTGACAAACAATAATACATATTCAATATTTTGCATGCATTTTGTTGTTTTTCCTGAATATACCAAACTTAGTCAAGACAACGAAAACAACAAACTAGCAACAAAAGTAGACTATGATACATGTATGCTTTGCCATACTGACCGAGTATTATATTATTCACCTTACGTAAGGATAACTTAGTAAGTAATTATTAACTATTTAATCAAAGGCCAGCCTTTTTTTCTGAACAATACCAGACAAATAAAACATGGTGATAGGGAAAGATTTTCAGAAAATATTTGAAGGCCCTTTACAGTTTTACAATCTCGAAAAGTTAAAGGCAATATGACCTGTTCAGTTCTCTTTCAAATAATTTGGCAAATAGACATAATAGGCCTGATTGTTGAGATGTATCTGCATGATGATTCTCTATGTTTAGAGACAAGCAAGTTCAGGAGGAAATTATAGCATGCATGACTAGAACATTTGAGAAAACCAACCCTGATGCCTTATAGTTATCTTTAATGGGCTACCTGGTGATTTTAGGAGCATCTAGCTAGGCCTGCAAGGTGCTACAATAGGACAGTGTGTGTGTGTTCTGGCAGGTGCTCTTACCTGGCCCACAGAGCCGGCTGTAGTGATAGGGGTTGCAGCATACTGAAGGACCGTCCAGGGCCCCAAAGCTCTTACACTCACAGAGCGGTTTGAGCTGGGCAGGGTGCTGGAGGTCGGACCAGCGGTACAGTTTACACACGAGCAGCTGTGGGGATGCCACATGGCCGCCCAACCTCAGCTCTGTCGGGGAAATCATAACACAGTCGCTGGGCATCCCTCCTCTGGACTCCACCGCCTCTAGTAAGGTATCCAGCGCCCTCTCCTTTAGCCTCTTCAATAGAGAGTATGTGGCTGATTTCAGTTCTTGCTCCAACACTGTGCGTGGCATCGCCTCATGCGCCTCGGGAGAGCAGCTTTCCCGGGGGCCAAGGCTCCTGAGCACGAAGTGACACGACCCCGGATCCCTGGTACCCTGAGCCGTGTCTGGACCCCTGAACTCGGAGTGGTCCCGGTCTTTAAATAAGCAGCACGTCACTGTCCTGCACTCTCTGTCCTGTATGGAGCGGGGGCTCCCCTGCTCCTGGACGCACACTGCACCCCCATCTTGGTCAGACGTGACCCCCAAGCCGCTGCTCTCCACGGGGATGCGGGAGCACACACCCCCTATGTCCCCTACAAGAGACCCGCTAGGGGTCATCGGTCCGAGCTCCCTTTTGGGAATTTTCTCTGGGTTGTTTCCGAACAGATCGTCCCCACAGCCGTCACTAGTTTTGCCATTTCCATCTTCCCCTTCTTTATCTGGGATCAAACGGCTTCTCCAGAGTCGCCGCACAAGACCTGAGCGTTTCGTCCTGAACATACGACAACTTGAAAATCTATAAGAGGGTTTTATTCTTGTACGGATATCCGAAAATTACAGATACTTCTCCGGTCGTTGCAAAACATTAATGTCTGTGAAATGCCGTGCAATGCCTGCACAGCCGACTGACGAGCATTGGTGGCAAAACCGCAACATTAGAGAAAAGGCTATTTTGTTGCATTTACAACGACAAAACCGCGCAATAAATGCACTGCAGCATAGCGATCAAAATGCATTCATTTAGCCGAATATGCTGTAAATAACCAAGCGGCTGAGATTGAGATTTATTATCCAGGATTGCTGCGGAATTGACTGTTTATATGTGTGTTACGAACGAATATAAAAAGCAGAATACATAATAACATAACATAGTATATTTAGAAACATAATCCAAAGCGAGTAGCCTTCAAACCAAGACGGCGACTCGCAGCCTGGAACAGTTTCGTACTTTTAACAAGCTCGTATCTACTTTGTACACCGGCACGTAGAGCATGAGGTACTTCGAGGCGATTTAATCCCAAAGAAAATGCACTAAAAATCAGGATCCTTGTCGTCTTCTTTGGATGTCAGTGCACTTCTTTTTTTTTTTTTTACAATCCCAACAAAATATCCATGCGAGCTGATAGTACACGGAGAGGATCAATCCGAGGCTGAATCGCGCTCCTGCTTCTCGACTCAGATCTAAACCAAACTGCAGCCCAGATCCCTTTCTTTCTCAGTTTCTCTCTCTTTTTTCTCTCCCCCCGCTTCCTCACACACACACACACACACACACACACACACACACACACACACACACACACACACACACACGGGGCCCCCGAGGAGAGCGGTGGAGCCATTGGCTGACTACCATCATGTGCTAGTCTAGACACTTTGGCGGCTGTGAGCTGCACTGATTGTTGCGCAAACAAGGTTTCAAGTTTCTTAACTCTTAAAGGCGAAACAACCACCTATAGTTTTTAAGTTAAAGTTACCTCAACTTATTTAAATGTGAGCCTCAGGCAGGATGTGATTGTTATGAGTAAGAATAAAAAGCAACGGAGGAACTTTCATGCCTAAGAGTGCATTTTTTTTTTCCCACTGAAAAGTCATAGCTCTTTTTTTTTTATGTGAAGACTGACAAATGAACATCAAGTGCAAATCACATCATATAGACATTCACCAAATTAGATTTTTTTTAAATGAAGATTATGAAAAGTAAAGATAAAGAGAATAAATTAAAACATAAAGTATTATAACATCCTGCCAGCCATAGCTACCATTTCCTTACAGATGCAGTGACCTGAGAGAATTGCTTCCCGAAGATCATTGCTTAGTTAAACATTTAAAAGTTCACTTTTATGACCGTGCCTCCCATGGGTGGCACCCAGTTATGTTCCTGAATGCTGACAACAATACTGTAAATACAGTATATCAACGAGGTAACACCAGTGAGGGTTGCATATTAGGAGAACGAGTGGGAAAATATGTAAATATATTTTATATTATTTATTTCATGCTCCTCAGATAGCTCAGCCATGTTTGGATCCTTTCTCCATTGTATATTTAATCTGAGGTAAATAAATAACCAGGATAGGTAGTCACTCAACAATAGTAATAAAGAAAAACAGAACATGTCTCAGATGCAGCTTCTAACACTTGCAAAGCTGAAAATAATGTTTTCCTTTTTTTGAATCACTAACTTTTGGTCTCTAAGACAGTTCAGTGCCATGGAGCATGAAGGTTGTAGAAGGTCTAACAAAATAAAATGTGTGACTAAATTAGTAAGTATAACATATAACAATAATAACATGGAGCGGCCCTTGCTTTGCGGTGAAATGATGGGAGAAGCACAGTATGAGATACCAGACTAGTATATTTTCATATTTTATCATCAAACTATTCTTTTTAGCTTCAGGTTATAAAACATAGAAGCTACAGTTCTGACCTTTCACACTTTCAGAGACAGAGATCTCCATTTTGGCTGGAGACACAACACTCACCGACATCTCTACGAATCTGTCTCCACCTCCTCTTGAGTTTCTTGTCAGGTTACTCGGTTAATGACAGGGAACTCTGTTGCTTTTCTGATTCCTAAAAGCTGATCACCTGTTAAAGAGTTAACATATCCTGGCTCTGAAATCAGGGAGACAAAGCCACACCCCACTATGTATTAAGCGGATCCAATAAGCACTGCTGATTGGCTAAAAAGCACTAAAGCCTTGTCTGCTGGTGAATAAAACCACATCCTATATTAGATTTGTAAAGAGTCATGAATGAAATACTGTCCTTTAAATGTTGACGATGTGCCAACACTATTGCCCCACCTACACAACACACCTAACTGACATATTACCTATGACACTGTTAGACTGTTCATTCTTTAAATTATTTTAAGTAATTTAAACACATTTGAAACTTTAAATAACATTTGTTTTAACTGTAACAAAGGTTGTCATTGCATGTGTTGCACGTTTTAAAATCAACTAGCTTCATATAATCAAGATTCAAAAGATTCAAGATTCAAAGGTTTTAATGCCAAGCTATGCACATAAGCTACAGTGTAGGAATGGCAATGAAAGTCCCGAGCTCCTCCAACAATGCAACATGTATAATAAAATACAAATCAAATGGACATTATAAAAGACACCTACACAAATGCCACACACCCTGTCCTCAGCAGGACATCTCTGGAGCCCTCTGAGCTCTGAGGGCACATTGCACATTAGCCGGAAACATTCTCTTGCACTATTTTATTTCTACTCTATTACTTTTTGTACTGTTTATATTGTCTTTCTATTTGCTTTATTGTTTTATCTCTTAAATATATATTCATGTTGCATTGTTGGAGGAGCCTGAGAGTTAAGCTGTTCATTGCCATGAATACACTCTAGCTACTGTACATATGACAATAATGCCTTTGGATCTTGAATCTTTGAGAGCAGCAGCAGCAGCAGCACGGTGTGCCAGTGTCTGATCTGGAATCAGGTTTCCCTGGCAGGCTGAAGGCTTTGGGGCAGAGGGAGGTTACTGAGGGTGGACATGGAGGCCCTCATGCCTGCACTGTGTTAGAGGCACCTGTTGCAAATACATTCCCCTTTGTAACTCAATCACATGTCAGACAACGAAAAGAAAACTGTTATTACAGAGCACCGCTTCATTTAAATCAGTGTCATGCAATTTTCAATTAAGTCAAAGGAAAACCCAGCTGGCTCATAAGTCACCGAGGCTGTCTGCTCTGCTATTCCTGCTGCTGGAACCGATTCACGTCAGGCAAAATGTCTGGAAGCATCAGGAGCATGCAGACACATTAGATGCTTTGAATCGGGTACAGAGTGAATTGCATACGGATGATCCAGTGACCCTGTAAGAAGGTCTTGACTCGGTCACTGTTACACTGAGTTCACTTTAGAACCTGCACCAATATCTACATGAGTTGACACACTGTCAAAGTTACTCTAAAAAGCTCAAAGCTGAATAAATGCAAAATGCCCTTGCATTGCTTCCATACGTTGTCTGAGTCTAATGTATTCCTTTTATCAACGTTTATGGCATTGCATGGAAACACAAAAGCATTAACCAGGGACACACAGGTCCCAAATGTTTCCATAACATTTTAAATCAAGAGAAATGAACACATGGAGAAAACTGTTAGTTGCATATTCCCTTTGTGCATGCATTAGTGCTGTGGTTGTCTGTCAGAAGCTGTCATAAATGTCCTTTTAATCCAGTTTCAAGCTTTTATGATCTTAAAATCTTAGTTGTTTTAACTATATATCTAAACCTAATAACATGTTTAGTCATTGGACATCTGGAACTTAATTTATCAGGGAAACAAAGATTTGACCACTTTTAAAGGAATACAAAGCTTGATACAAAATACAAGGCATAGGCATACCGTTTTTACATTTGGAGGCATTTACTGTTGCAAAAGACTGGATAATGGCATGCGTATTATAAAAAATATATATTGCTTAGCCTGTCACTGTATGGGGTCCAGCACAAATAAGCACTTTTAATGTAAGTGATCTAAAAAAGCCAATTTAGATGTACCTTAACACTTATTGTAAAAGAGTGGATGGATATAATATAAAACTGAAATATAGCAGTATTTTTTGTTAGCTCATCACTATCAAAAGGAATGTTTATACAAACTGTTTCATTATTATAACTTATAAATGGAATCTATTTGACCCAACTTTGTTGAGAACTAAATACATGAATGTACATATAGGGTGGATTGCTTCATTACGTATGTTCATCAGTGCAAAGCTCCACTTGAAGCTGCCATCAGCAATGACTATTACACATTGATAAATTGTTAATATATCCGTCTGTTTGTTTAAGTATGGCACGCTTGTTGGAGACGCTCTCGATACTCTGCGGTTAAGAAATGCTGATCAGCCAATGCCAATAAAATCTGTTTAAAACTGCTCCATCTTCCTCCAATGCTGATGCAGCTTGAACAAATATGATGACACATCACCTCAAATGATGAATGACGTAAAAGCTTTTCTGAATCTAGTATTCTTGATACTGCAGAATACATCAATTACAACTCCTACATCATTAAAAATGGTGGTCTGAAGTTCCTACAGGGAAACATCTTGTGGTCATCAGGCAGAAGTGATGTTCTTTATGTGATTTCTGTCATGCATTTGAATTCCTCTGTCACACAGTTAAGGCAGAACTGTCAGGCCAGGCATAGCTTAAAATAGGATTGAGGCTATCTCTCTGAAATGTTGCTGTGGCAGCTCAGTATGAATGTACAATCTTTTGTACCACATGATGACCATGTGCTTCACTGTTACAGTGCGAGGAAAACCACTATAGCTTACACATAGAACAATTTGTGGTTCTACAAAGAACTTTCTGGTTTTAAATTGGGTGATTACTAGCTATAAGGATTCACAATTGTTTCCTGTATCAGCGAAGAGACACGTTTTCAAAACAGATACTAATGATTCCATGAAGCTCCTTTTGAAGAACCTTTGAAGATTTGCCATTTTCAAAAGCACAATTTAAAAAGCCACCAAAACCATCTGGCTCCAAATAGAAAAACCAACGTTTAGCGGTTGAACTTTTCATCCTACAGTCATATCTGAGCTCTACTAATGTGTGCTGCATGTGTGAAAGTGTGTAAGGAAAGACTTCTTCAAAGAGTAAGAGGTAACTGAGTACGCGGATCTAAAACAGGGCACAGCTGTTCACACAGGCCGGTCCCCTGGCCTGCCCCTCTCCCTGTGAAGGTCCAGGCCCAGGCACCCCTGGAGACCCCTGGGTAATAATGCAGTGGTCACGCCAGCCATCCCAACTCACGCTTCAGACAAGCAGGCGAACAACTCACATTAAACATGGCAGCGAGAAAGAATATACAAACTGTTGCACTTACAAATCCATTGGAAAAAACATTTGTACAATTATGTCCTATTCCAGTGTAAACCTTCGTAGGCCAGACTCAAATCGCCAGACAGACAACATCAAGAACAAACTAGCCCTGTGTAGCAGTTGATTATTCCTGCGTAGACCCCATTAGCAAACTGACTTCATGTCTGTGACTAATAGTATTAAAAACAGGCCTTTCATCCAAAATAAATGTCTTAGTAAAAATAAGGCACACAATCGTAACGACAATTTGTGCCACAGTGAGCTGATGTGATGCTGCAGTTACAATAAAAATACTGATGTCGAATAAGTGTCATTACAAGCATGAAGCTGTGATGGAAGTTCACGAAAAAGGATCAACTCCATTTGGTTAGGGGTGCCAGTTTAGAAAAGATCATGCTCAGTCCTGGGGCAAATGTGTGGTAATGAAATATGGGCCTGATTAATTTGTCGTTTATTTGAAGGTGATCTCAGCTCTCTGGCTCTCTAATTGATCTACTGTGTTAAAGTCCTCTTCGGAGAAGTGAGTAAAGTGATGTCTGGCTTGAGATTCCAAATTAACTAACTAAATAATGAGCAAATATACCTAAAATAAAGTTTTACTCATACATCCTTAACAAGAGAATCATTTGTGACAATAGAAAATACCAGAGCTGTTATCAAAACTAAAAAAGCAAGCCTATTTTTTATATTCCCAATGCCTATCGACTGAATAAAAATGTTTATATAGATTTTTTTAAACTCTTATTTCCATTGTCGTAAATGTCGTTTTCCAAACAAACCACGTGTGAGATTGGCCTACTTGCTATGAAAAAACGGACAATAAAAATGTGTGTTTATAATTCCTACTTTATCTAATATTCTTGCTAATTTCATGGTTGCATTTGAGCCAATTCCATAAATTGTGCTTGGTAATAATAATTTATATCAAACTTAATTGGCAAACTATGTTATAGTATGATCTAATCTGGCTATATAAACAATTGTACCGCATGTTCTCCAAAGAGAAAGGAAAGTGGACTTAATATAATGGTTCAACTCAATCAAAGGACAATCATAAATACACAGAATTGAAGTATTGTACAACGCATTGGGTAATGTACGGGGCAGTGAGGCAACAGTGAACCCTGACTGACACGGCTCTGAGCATCGAGGCATTGCAAAGATTGCAACGTGGTGAAAATGTTAAAATTGCTCTAAGTATGGATGAGTGGCAGTTTGAGAAGTTAGGGGCACTTAGGAGAGGTGTGGTTTGGGGAAGATTAGCTGTGTATTTAGAAATTCAACATATCTAAGCACAAAACCAAACTACTTGAAAACCGTAAGCTTATATAAAGGTTGTTGTGTTGCCTGTTTATTGCACAACAAGGATATATTTTTCAAACACACATTTTACCTATTTCTACAGCTCATATAATTTTTGAAAAAAACAAACTGTGATAAAACAGATGCTTACCCCACGTGCCCTCCAATATTACTTACGTAAACATCACAAAGCTTTCTTATTGTGTGTTATTTTCTACAATGATGCAGTGAGAAGTGTTTTGTATCATGAAACTTGAGGGAGAGAAAAATGGGAGAGCCGAAGGGAAAGAAGAATAGTTAAATCTTTAATTGGAGGCAATTTGATTCATTTAGCCGGTTGGAGACAAGGAGTCCGGGGAGACAGAGCCTGAGGCAGTTTTTTTGTCATCTTCTTTTTGTTTCAGTCAAAGTAATTCGTGTCCCCAGGGGCCGGCTGTCAGTAGCAAGGCTCCATGAACACATTCCTTCTGATCCAGGCAGTTATCGGCCCATTCAGCAGCACTGGAGCCTGCGTACGTGGGCCTCTCTCCGGGCTGACCTCCTGGGCCCTCGCCTGGGCCTGACTCAACACTCCCACTAATCCACACCTCAAAGACTACAAACACAAACTTAGATTAAAGTCTGGGGATAGAGTCACAACGAGCCACATGAGCATAACATGATCAGCACACAATCCTGTCCATAGTCCGCAGCCACGCACACACAGGAAGAACTAATACGAAAGTGATCCTCCGGTGCTCACAATCTTTAATGTTGTATGCGTTACGTGTATCGCTGACATGACTTCCTCAAAGGGAAAGTCACTTTTGAAACACGATAAAGACTAAGGTCTGGAAATAATAATATAATCCTCTCGACAGGAAGTTTTTTAATTCTATCATGTAGACAGACTGTATGCTATCTTCATATAACAGATTTAATACCATTGTCTTTTCAGAGGGATTTCATCTTAATCATCATTACATTCCTGCTGGCTGCAAATTAGGCGTGTCTAAGAGCAAAGGTAACAAGCCCTGTGGTGGGGGCCACACCCTGTCTCAACCCCCACCCGTCTTATTATTGTTTTGGAAAACCTCCATTTGGTTGGATGCTTTTATGTCAAGATACAACATAATCACTGGCTGTCATATCTAACTGGTTCTCCTGTGTGGGCGTCATCTTGCCCCAGGGGTCCAAACTCCCCACAGGGGGCTTTCCTGTTTCAAGCTGCCTCCATCAAGTGCACACTTAACAGCACACTCATTGAAATGTATTATAGCATAGCTGATGTTATGTATTTTTAATATGCTGCTGCAATTTGCCTACTGTAAAGTGGAGCTGACTGCAATTAAAAATCCTAACTACCACAGAATTATAATTTGCTGCATACTTGCACTCAGTTCATCTGAACTGTCTAAATGTACCTAATGCATTCGTAAATGTCATGTTGGTCTACCCGTCCATACAAGCAGAGTAAAAATTGAAATACTGTTTGAGGAGAGGAGCAGTCGAGCCAAAACCAACTGGCAGTAAGCAGATTTTTCACTCCAGGAAGATATCACACTCCCACATTGGCATAATATTCACTTGCAAATGCTCAGGAAAGTTATATTTATTTATAATAATTTACTTAATCCCATGATTGAGCTCGATGAAGTAGAGCGTGGCGTTTTGAGAACAACAAACTTCCAACCTGTTTGAAGACACTTTGCAATGGTTCCAGTATATTTTCTGCAAGGTTCTCCTGTATATCTGTTTTTACTGCTCTGCACCAACAGTGGCGGTATACTGCATGAAGTCAGGAGGGGGCTAGGGAAACACGACAGCACAGGCACTTAGAGTGAACCACTACTTTTTAATGTTTCCCGAATGCTAGTAAATCTAACCCTCCTAAAATCCACAGTGAAACATTGTGCCAAGTATGACATCACCCCTGCACAGACACGTTTCATGATTTTTAACTTCATTTACAGAGGCCGGGGTTGGGCAGGCCAAAGAGTCCAGTTTAAAACTCAGTCGCCACACTGAACGGCAGAGACTAGTTTTGCGAGTCGAGTCATTCGCTCCAGATCTGACTGACAAACAAGAGCACCAAAAAGAAGAGATAGGAGCGATCAGTGGCTGTTTGCAGTGAAGTTCAGCTGTGGTAGATTTGTCCAACTTTTACTTATCAAGAGTCAGAAAAACTCATGGATGCCTTTTTTATATCTGTAAGAAATTATTTTGAACAGTGTTGCTGGCCTCACTGTTCTCCATTTACAGATGTCTATTGGATCATGCACCTTTAACACAAACTAAGACTACCTCGATCACAATGTCCTCTGTTTATTTCCTGGCCATGGTTGTTTGTTGCATTTAAACCTACATCTCCTTTCACATTTCTACTACCCAACTTCAAACAAACGCACAAATATGTTTAGTATTAGAAGTCATAGTGTACATGCAGCAAGGAAAAACAGAGTCTTTCTTTTGTGTTTTTTTAAGCTGGAATATCTCATAATATCTCTGAACTTGAAAAATAAATTGCATTTGTCCGATGGTGCACTTTGCCAAGTATTTCCTGTTTTTCCAGGACCATGGATAATAGTGTTATTATTGTACTCTGAGTCGCCCCTCCATTTCCCTGTTCAAGGATGCTCATTAGAAGAGCAACCAGCTAATCTGGTGTTGGGGTCCTGATAACTGCTCGGCTTGGCGTCATTCTAGTAAATTGCCGTGGCTCCTTGTTAAAAGCCGGCTGGTTGATAGCAGTATCAGGAGACAGGCTGCGTTGGGGGAGACAGAGTGTCCGGCACCAAATGACCTCCCAAAATAGACAAGAGCCTCAAGACCAGGGGCCACCTCCAGCTGAAGAAAAGGAGCCCAGACAGGGCCAGTTCAAGAAAAACATGTCATCAGAGCCATTGCTGTTAATGGCATGCAGATATTCAAGAGAGGCGGCAGACGCTGAGTGACCCCAACCCTCAGCATTTAGTTCTCCAACTGAGCAGCGCCTTGCCACACCACAGACAGGTCAGACATGGAGCCGCCTGTACAGAGTGGGAGCCACTCACTACCACAGAGCTGATAATGATAATGGCCAATTCACTATCACTAACAGTTAGCATGCTCTGTCTCTCTGACTCTGGCCAAAGAACAAACGCACTATATCTCCCTGACCGTACTGGTGACCTAAGATACAGAGAACCTCTGCAGCGGGGACAACAGTCTTAGACAGATCCATATATGCACTCTCCTTTCCACATTTAGCTCAAATATTTCAATAATCTTGTTTTATCAGACTATTGTCAATTTCTTCAACTTTTCCTATAACTATTCTTTGCATTATCAGTGACAGAGAGCATTGTCAATAGTGTCTCAAGGGACACAAAAAACTCAAAGGGAAAAGCCCACAAGAAAATGCCGTAAACTATGCCAAACAGTTGACAAGGTGCTGACAGTCCTCTGTATGGTATCTGAAAAAAATGTAACTGGTGTCCCGTTTGCACAGCTGTTTCACCTGGTGAGGCTACAGCTATTAGCTAAGAAACCTGCCTACACTATCCACTGGAGGTTCTGTCTGCAGAGGAAGAAGACATTGAGTAAAGCTGGTACTTAAAGTGAGTCAGGTCAAGTTGTGCAGGGCCATATCTTGTAGGGGAAACACGCCATATGCAAAGTTGAAACAGCAGCCATGTCCAAAGTATCATGCTGTTTTTATTATGTAGCCTGCACTGTCTCTATTCACCAAGGGATGCTGTGATTTAAACCCTGCTGGTGCAGCGGGGTCAGAACTGTGACCCTGTCTTTCCCCAATGATGATTTACTTGTGCACACAGGGCAAGCTTTCCCCTCTGCCCAGGCACTACTATGGCTTTGGTCCTTTGGACACTTGTAAAATGCACTTGTTTAGTTGCACATAGGAACATGAATTACAGTCCCTGATGCTAAACTTCCACT
Source organism: Notothenia coriiceps (assembly GCF_000735185.1). Taxonomy (NCBI): domain Eukaryota; kingdom Metazoa; phylum Chordata; class Actinopteri; order Perciformes; family Nototheniidae; genus Notothenia; species Notothenia coriiceps. Next base: position 149,802 of record NW_011370580.1, read on the forward strand.
GATGGGCCCCATGAAGTAAATCAATAAGATGGGAGAACCGGAGACATTGAACGATGGACTTAAAACTAGACAGCCACAGTGTAGCTTTACCTGTGCCTCAGAGAGAGAGGAAGGTTCCCTGTGAGTCCTTTAACCCTTGTATGGTGTTCGGGTCTGTGGGACCCGTTTTCATTATTTATCTAAAGAAAAATTATATGATAAATTATTTTTTCAAACTCACACTCGATGGCCTTGGCTCATGTTCTGTGAAGAACATATATCAGAACACATTTTCAATGACCACCCACTGTACACCCCCCCTACACATTTATATGACATACAGGGTGTGTGTGTGTGTGTGTGTGTGTGTGTGTGTGTGTGTGTGTGTGTGTGTGTGTGTGTGTGTGTGTGTGTGTGTGTGTGTGTGTGTGTGTGTGTGTGTGTGTGTGTGTGTGTGTGTGCG
>NW_011370580.1:150279-155268 GCF_000735185.1 Notothenia coriiceps
CACTCGATGGCCTTGGCTCATGTTCTGTGAAGAACATATATCAGAACACATTTTCAATGACCACCCACTGTACACCCCCCCTACACATTTATATTACATACAGGATGTTCGGGGATAACAAAAGTGTGGAAACTGTAGGTCCTGTTCACCTGGCTGGGCCTTCTCTGTGTGTGTGTGTGTGTGTGTGTGTGTGTGTGTGTGTGTGTGTGTGTGTGTGTGTGTGTGTGTGTGTGTGTGTGTGTGTGTGTGTGTGTGTGTGTGTGTGTGTGTGCGCGACTGTGCGTGCTTCGCCGGTTTGGGTCCTTATCACAACTGATCAAGATGGCCAAAAGATTCTCTGCTCAGAGGGCCTTGCAAACCATTTGATGATGATGTAGAGGAAGATGTTTCAGAATGTGAGGATCACATTTCTGAGAATTCAGTGTCTGACAGTGACTTTGAAGAAGAGGATGAGATTGAGCATCAGCTAGTTACAAAAGAAAGACGAGCCACAGGACAAGCCAGTCAGAAGGCAACAAAAATTCCTTAATGTGATCTAACAAATGTAAAAGGGCAAATATTAACCATGCTGTTTATATAGCTTGTAATTGGGATGAAGTAAACATCTGTTGAGTATTTTAACATAATTTTTTTTGATTGTGTTGAATTGAAGCCCAAAAAGGCAGCGGGTCCACCAGACCCACGAACATTGGCTGAATAACAAAAATATGAACACCACACAAGGGTTAAGTTTGATAGGGAAAAAAAATCCTGCGAACGCCAACAGTAGGTTTGAAAAATTCCTTACAGATAAGTGAAATTGAATTTCCCATGGCAAATGACTCAGCAAATCTAACAAGACTATGCTATAGACAGATTCCAAAAAATACAGTAAGTGCTGTCACAAAACATATGGAATTCATTCTTCTGAAGGAAGTCCTCTGCCGGGAGAAAATATGTATACCCAAGCTCTGTCTCATTGATGCAATGCACACAACAAAGCACACAACAATGCACATTAGCCTGCATTTTAGAGTTCAAGACCATTTTTCAAATTGAAAGTAGAGGTCTCAATGTGGACAGAATCAAGCAGTAGCAGCAGCAGCTCTTTCCAGATCAGCTGGTTGTCATTACAATCTTGTCATTACCAGTGCTTTGGGAGATGAATCTCCATGTGTCTATTCCAACAGGCTCCCCTGACACTGCCAGCAAATTAAAATCAATTGGTTTGTCTCTTGTCTTTATAGCCCTCGGCAGCCTGTGAAAAATGGATCCTCTTAAGAGGTAACACAGTATTCATGTGGGGCACAAGTCCACAGCATGACTAATGGAGCTCCAGTCTATATGCTAATGCTACATAACACAACACTAATACTGGCTGCATTAAGTTAGCCATGGTACCAGGATGATATCATGTTTTTCTGAAAGGAGAGCCAGTCGATGAAAAACGGATGATAGCACAAAATACCATCTTCATAATGCTCCACACCAGACATAGCTGTGTGCTGGGGGGAAAGGAGCAGTGGTCATTAGGACTTTTAAAGGGCAACGACGCCTAACTCTGATTTACTTGATCTCCTATCTAGGAGGAAACTGCGGATCGCCTGCCAGTCTGGCGCTCACAGACTCCCGGTGTGACCTCAGCTAGCAAGTCTGCTCAGCGTTCACAATAGGTGGCCCACGTCCCTGGTGTTTCAGGAGATGTGGGCCTGGAGAAGGGAAGGACATCCTGGTCAAGAGCATAGCCGGAAAACGTGTGGCCATTCCAGTTTGCAGGTCTATCCTTGGAGGTCAAACAGAGCTTTTTCCCCAAGGGGCCTCCACACTCTCTGTTTTCCCTCCCCCTACACCTCAAAGACATTCCTTTCTCTAAACCTTGCCTCCAAAACAGTTCAGATCCATCAACATCTCAAAACTTTCCCCATGTATGGCCTTTCAGCTAGTTATTCAGAGTGATCACATAACTCTGGCTAGCAAGATAGTTAAGGTTATTGCCAAAAGTGACTCAAACAAGATAAACTGTCTCATATGAAGGATTTGACCTAAGAGGACCTTCTTTTCAAGAGAAGCGTGAATATACAATTTGCTTATGGTGAAAATATCTGATCTAAATCAATGTCCGAGGCATACATTTGGCGGATCCTTAACATGCACAGCCATGCTGTTTCTGGTGTAGCCAGAGCAGGGTCTCTGGAGACATATTGAGAAACCAGGAAAGAAATCGGGTAAAGGTAGTGATTGATCATCAGTGTACACTATAGTGGCAGTATAACACACACGTTCCTACGACGAGCTGCAACAAACTTCTCATTGAAATGTTCTCCTTGAGGCCAACACTGGAGCCACAAACCAAGGGTTTTCCCAATGTGTCACCCACTCGAGGGGTATTAGTGTTTGTGTTACAGTGTCTCTCTGTCCTATAAACAATGTGTCTCTTGTGACAGTGAATCAGACACAGCCTGTCGGCTAGCCTCTCCGGCATCAGGCCTGCTTGCCAGAGATTGGTCGGGGCACTGCTGCAGAGCCATGCCATTTGTCATGCTGTATATTTACAGGCTGTGTCAGCAAAGGGCGGGGGGAGCGAGACGTCTCCGCTCTGCGCCTGACTCCATGGACGCCAGGCGCAAAACCTCCCCTCATTCATCTGTTTACTTTCTAAATAGGCCTCTGTTTGGACTTACATCAGTGGGGAGAGAATATCTAAGAAAAAGAGGAAGGAAATCTGTGGAAAACAAAGGAAGAGGAAAGAAACTCTCTGTGATAGAGGCTGCCCCTCGCTGTTCCTGATTACAGCAGAGTTGCAGAGTGCTTGGCGCCATCAGAATCGGCCATCCAGGCAGCTGGGCTGGCCAGACAGTGAGAGGAAGACTGGTAGTGACGCTTGCAAATACCAAGTGGGAGACTGTTAGGGAGCTCTTTCAGTGTTTATGTATTTTAGATGGCTGTTTTGGATTTTGAAAAGCAGGAGACGAAAGATAGACACCTCCCAAAGTTACTAAACTTGTTAAATGATGCCATCTAACCTGTTTTTGTGTTATACATTCTGAACGTCACACATCTTTTGTCTTATACAACGTATACTTACTTTTTGGATTCAGATCAAGCAGTATGTCTCCAAACATTATAGTCAACAGAGGAGTCCATTAGCAAGAACAATAATGAGTGTAGACTGTATATGCAACTTGAAACTACTAACCACTCAATTTACCTGACCTTTCAATTTAAAACCACAGATGGCAATATAGGCCTTCAGGAACTCAGAGGGGTTTGTGTCCATTTTTAATAAAAAGTATTCCATCTAGTAAATGTTTTCAAGATTTGTTCTCAGAGGATGTTTGGTTATAGACACAAAATAATTAGCTGAAGCATCTGCAGTATTTTTCATTTACTGATTTACAATGGGAAAGGTTAAGCATATTCTGGACGTGAACAGCTTTTCTTAAATTAATACAATTATGAACTATTTATTGCAACTACCAATTGCTGTACATGTTTACTGCGTGTAAACAGTTTAACAGTGTAATGAAAATGCTTAAGGTTCATTCACCTTGATTTTCACTTATAAAAATACTCAATCAAACTAGATGTTAATAAAAACCTGTCTGTCTCTGGGGTTTGATGCACAGACGGTTATCAATCTGTGGAAAAGGAAGACCCTATTACCCCATAGCTCATGCATTAATCACATCATAACTAAACTACTCAAATAAGGTACGGCTATCAGAAAAAATGACCCCTTGATTACATGTTAATGAGGTATTTCATGCATGGTATGTTTTACTAAACTGTAATATGCCCTGGAAATGTTCAATGTGATAACATAGGCTTCATGCATTCTAACCATCTTGCAAATGAAGGAAAAAGTAGCAAACTGCTGTGTTTTCTGCTCTTTTTCCATTGTGCATTTTTTATTAAACCAGAAGTGGACTGAACATTTATTTCATGGAATGAGTCATAATTAAAAGCCTTGAAACAGGCTAATAATCAGTTATCTAATGTACGTACATTCAAAACCAGCAATGCTTCTGTCTCTTGTGTCGCCACAGCAACTCTATCTAATCTCTATAGAAAAGAACAAGAACACCAAAAACAACAGGACTGGCTGGGACTGAGGCAAGAGAGAAGAGAAAATCAGCAGTAAAGATTTGAAACAGGAAGAGTGTGGCGTCAGTACAGGCGGGAGATAAGAGCACAGCGCTCCATACACAAACACAGGGTTTCTGTGGCTGAGTGACTCCCAGCTCTCCGGGCGCCCTCACAGTAGCCCCCCCCCGGCTGGCTCCGGACCACAGCCCGTCACCCAGCCCTGCACACAGCAGATCCAGGGGCCTGATACACCCTCAGTGACTCCAGGGGTTTTAAGGGGATTTGTGTGAGTCCAGAGGGCTGACGGGCCCCTCAAACAGGCAACCCTGGGAAAAAATTAGGGGACTTTTAACCCATGCAGCATTTCAACCAGCCCCCTTGGTTATATGGCATTAACTCCAAGGTAGCATATTTAAAACACATTTATTTTGTTAATATGTCCTACTGTGCCCTTCTGAGAGATATTTTATCAAATGTATATTACAAGTCACAGAATAAAAGCCTTGTTTCTCCATTACAACCATATGAATTGTGACAGAGTGAAGCTGACTGCCGCTCCTCCCAAAAATCCACACTTAAACAAGTTTGTTCACACATAGCGTATTGTTCCCACCATAAAAGAATCATCTGGTTTTCATAAACAGCTTCAGTATTTACATACAGAAGCAGGATCACGCACTGCTTTCCTTCACCACAAACCACTATCTGTTGCAAGCATGCTTCAAATCCTATTATCGGAAAATCCTGAGTCAAATATCCTCCCCAGTGAACCTCACAGGGCCATCGTTCAGCAGACCTGTGTGTGTGTGTGTGTGTGTGTGTGTGTGTGTGTGTGTGTGTGTGTGTGTGTGTGTGTGTGTGTGTGTGTGTGTGTGTGTGTGTGTGTCATACTTGCCAACCCTCCCGATTTTCGCGGGAGACTCC
>NW_011370580.1:155375-160452 GCF_000735185.1 Notothenia coriiceps
CAGCCGGAGGAGACAAGAGGAAGGGCTCCAACATCATCACAAGTCATAACCAAACTGCTATAGGTTCCAGGCTCAACATGACAAGGTTTTACCAGACAGACAGTGTGTGTGTGTGTGTGTGTGTGTGTGTGTGTGTGTGTGTGTGTGTGTGTGTGTGTGTGTGTGTGTGTGTGTGTGTGGATGAGAAACGAGGAAGCCTTTTGGCAGAGGGTTGAAGGCTGGGTATCCTAGCCGGGTTAATAAAAGTAGCCCGTGGGGCACTGTTTTTCCAGGCGCTCTCTGTGATGTTTGAATGTGAACTCAAACAAGCCTTCATTATGTGGCCACAGCCCTGGAGCCCCTGGTGCTGGGAGAGAGGCCCTGCCACTGACAGCCATGGCCTGCTGGCGGGCGCAGACGCCTTCCCCTCAGCTATGTCTCTCTCTTTTCACTCCCCCCTCCTCTGATCCCTTTCTCCACACTGCTCTTAGCCTCTAATCCTGCATTCCCCCTCTCTTTCCTCTCTAGGGCAATCCTTCCACCTCAATCCCTCTACCTTTTCTCTCCCCTCCCCTTATTCCTCCTTCGCCTCTGCCTCTCTTATTTCTGTCTTTCCACGCATTTTTCCAATCATCCTCCATGAAGGATATAGCTTTTAAACCGGCCCTAGGACCTGGAAGCCTCTAATCCACCATCTTTGTCTGTGGGTTTAGTTTGGTATGAATGTAACTTTTTACCATTCAATGACAGCTGCCAGACATGTGGGGGTGTTTGCCTCTGGAGGTACTTCATCTTGTTTGGTGGTCCACACAATGCTGACCCTGCATAACAGCAAAACATTTTTTCACGAAACACAATCAAATTGACACTTTGAAAACAGCCATTATCACTTAAACCCAACATCATCATTGGCCTGGTGTGCTGCTACAGATGTTTGTTCACGAGTAGCTTGGAGCCGAGTGCCATGTCCTCTTTGTGAGACATTTATATCATTAAAACTGGGACGTTTTGGGTTTCAACATGAAATGAGTCACAGATCTGACAATGGAAAGCTCTAGCTTATTGAGAGGGCGATGGACATCTGGGAAGAAAGCTATAGACAGAGTGAGAGGAGCAGAAATAGAGACACACAGAGAGACAGTGAAGAAAGAGATCTGTAATTAGAACCATCTTTTCACCCAGGGATTGCGGCCCAGTGTTTCCCGAACGAGTGGTAAAAATAAGCCCTCCTCTGTAGCCCGATGCAGAGACACCCGCCGTGTCACTCAGGCCTCATCCAGGCAGAAGCTCTGGCAATATTAAATGTTACAATGCAAAAGGCAATGATTTCGAGGAACAAAAATCAGTGTTGCAGAAATATCAACTGAGTGTGAAATTGACCTTGAATGTAAGAAAATGTAGCATGTTTACAGGAATATCTGTTTACATTTCACAAGTGTTGACTGTTTATCTTTTAAAATCTTTGACGATATTGTCTTGAACCATTGAAAACAGATCCCAGCCCTTCAAATTAGGAAATAGTAGGGATGTAACGATATATCGAATATCGCGATAAAGAAAAGTCTCAATACAGTCGTGAGACTGACAAAATCTACCGCGATTATTTATTTATTTTTATATATATATTTTTAAAAACATTTAAAAAAAAAAAAAAAAGAAGTTATTTAACCAGATGGTCCCATTGAGATCATCGATCTCTTTTTCAAGGGAGACCTGTCCAACATGGTAGCAAGTAGGTTACAACATGAACATAAAACAACAGATAACACAAAAGGACATGGTATTTACAGGGCTACATGTACATACCTAGAGACATTGACAAGTACCAACAGTATATTTATATCTCGCCCTGTCAATAAGCCTCACCTTCTTGGCAAACACTGTATTGTTTTTGAAGTGGTGGAGAGACAATGCACAGTTTTACCCACTGCTGTCCTCCATGGCCAAAGCATATCTCTCTGTCCCAGCAACATCAGTACCAAGCAAGAGAGTTTTTTCCACAGCAGGGGATATTGTAAACGCCTACACATCTCAGCTTCTACCTGGAAATGTGGACATGCTCATATTGCTAAAAGATAACCTTGATGATGCTGAGTGAGTGAGTGTAAAAACTAAAGTGAAACTTGATTTATTCTATTGCACGGTCTGATTATTATATTGTTGACACTTTAAAATACTACTATCCTACTAAAATGCTGTAAAAATCAGATGTATTATTTAATATAGAAAAAAAATTCAATTAAAAAATAAAAATTCTATCGCGATATTATCGTACCGTGAGTTTTTGGTATCGTTACATCCCTAGGAAATAGTATTGCTTAGTCATTAAATCACCTGCATGCTTTTGAAGGAGCTACATTTGTCCCTGGAAGATCATTTGTTCTGCTGCAATGCTACAGTTTAGCATACTGTATTTTGAGTGATACCAGCCTGATTCAAGTAAGAGTACCAACCATTAGAGATGAATTCATTTCATTGTTTTTTTTTTTTCACGAAATAGTCTCTGGATACAGGTTTCTGTGTCTGTTTGGGAGGTAGCTGTGGTTTACATGGTGCTGCCGCTGCAGGCTACTAGGTAATCACTATTAATGTGACTAATGATGACTATGCACACACTAATGCATGTAAGATCATAGGAATGCTTCATGTAGGGAGCAGGTAAAGTAGTCCTGCATTATTCACTAAAGTATTTTTTAGTCATTTGCAAAACTAGTGTGCAAAACACTATTAGTACGGTCGCTGCATGAGCTACTGAAGACAAGATTGTTTCTGCAAATGAACTAAAGGACTATTTGTCCAATAATGTCAGTCAGGAGATGTAACAGAGGGCATCTTGTCGTGCGGTCAGACAGCTCAGCCATCCTGTCACCAACATGAGTTTTTGGCCCATGGCGTTGTCCCCTGCACAAGAGTCTGATTGAAGCTTGTGTGTGAGGGGCCTATGTAGCATCTAGCCAGAGGCGGGGAACAGGCCCAGGCCTCGCACTCTGCATAGCTCCACAAATACAACATGATTCATTACCATAGAAACCACTAATGTGAGTCATCTTTTGAATAATCATCAATTATTCATGGAGCAAGGCTCTCAGACTGTTTTGTCCGTTTTGTAAACACTAACCAGCTAACTTCCCCCTCAAAGGGAAACAAGTGACTTGTTCTCATCCTGCCATATGTTAACTGACGGAGTTCGACTAAGTGCTTTAAATGTTATTATTTTGTGCTTTTTTACTTTACACACTAAGCCATCTTCCACTTTACTATTACAAAGGATTCTGATAAATATAAGTTAGATTTGTTATTGTATTCAAATATAAATACATGACTGCAAAACCACTGGACAGAATGTCTCCTAGCTGGGATGAAATAAAGTGTTACATTTTGAGCTATGCTGGAGCTGTGAGTGCTGTGACACCTCCTGCAGTGATGAGGCTGACTGACATGGAAACACCAGGAATTCAACAAACGTGTTTCATCAAGTGGTGTTGATAAGTCAGCATATTCTGCCTCTGAGGTTCCTGAGGGTATCAGTGTCGAAGAACTCCAACAGTGTTGGGTCTCGCATCCAGAAATCTTGCTCATCTCTCCTGTGGTGGGCACTTGGGACAGGTCAGCGAAAACCGAGGGTGAGAGCCACGCCAGACTCTGGCCAATGTTAAGTCAACAACACTACACAGTTTGTCCCGTTGAGAGGTCAGCCATCCTCACTTCCCTATGACCTCTGACTCCTGACTTCTTGCCTTCAGCGCTGTGCTGTCAGTCCTAGGGCAGCTCCACAACCTTAACATTGTCTGAGGCTGAAAAGCAGATCCTTGCTACAAACAAGAATGTAAAACAATCTAACCGAACTCAATTAGTGAAAGGTCAGAAGAAATGCAAATACTTGTGTCATGCTTCATAGATAAATTGCCTAGGACAGAGCCCTCACCAAGGACATTGTCCTCAACATGCTCGGAAGAATATCATTTTTCTCCTACTTAAAGTCAAATGTGTTTTTCTGTTGTTTTTCCTTGTGAATATTCTCAAGCTGACTTTCAAAATGTGTTTTTTTCCTCGCTCAGGGCCAGGATGTCTGAAGCAGATTTAATTTTTTTCATGAGGAGTGGGTGATTTCCTTGTGTATATAGAGACACAGCCCAGTTAGATAGCACTGTCTGCACAGGCTGGAGTCGGGCTCCTCGGCCCACAGATAAGAATGGTGTGTGTTTGTGTGTGAGAGAGAAGAGTGAGACAGTGCTTACAGCGCCAGCATCTATGTTATAGTATGGAAATAATGTTAACAACAGAAACACTTATTATGGCAGAGCCAAACCATTTAAACAAAAGCTCAATTAAGGTTTTGGCTTGAACTATGTGTTTAAAGGTTGCAACATAACCTGCACTGCACTAGATCAATTGTCTGACGGACATGTCTATTTAGCTTTTTCTGAATGACTCGGTAGCAATTAATCAGCTACATCATTTTAATTAAGTGTAAACCAAGCTCATCCTCAAGCAATACACACTTAGATAAAAGTGGTTTTATACATTTCTAATTAAAAGAGACCCACATGCACTGTGCTGAATGTTGGTGAGATAGTTTCAGGGGAGGCGGGGCTGTTGGGTCTGCAGTCTCGGACAGAGCTGGGACACTGTCGCCCATTGATCTGGCCCCCTGGCACCTCTCTGCAGACTGTTGTTGAGAGCAGGTCTGCTGGCCTTTTCTCAGCAGAGCCGGGCAGATTTGAGTGGTGCCGCAGCCCAGCGGCTGGGATCTGCAGTGAATACAGTCTGCACAGATAAACAGTGCCTTGTTTAGCTGTTTCTTTGCCGCTGCTGAGCCAGCTGATAACAGCGGCGGGAGGGCAGGCGGCCCTTGGCGGCAGTGGACGAGGCCTAGGGAGGCAGACTCTCTGGCAGCAGCAAGCTCCCTTCCCACATCCCTCCCTCTGCCTCCCCCCCCGCGCAGGAGGCGATCGTAGACGTAGGCGAGAGGACCACGAGTACCGATACTGACTTGGAGCTGATTCAAAAGGTGAGGTATGTGACCGTTAATTACCGTGTTCGGGCGGACGGACACCTGTTTTGTCTTTCTTTCTTATTCTGTGCTTCTCCACGTCTC
>NW_011370580.1:160478-161543 GCF_000735185.1 Notothenia coriiceps
TCCCCCCCCCCCAGCCTGCCTAATCTCACCTCTTTTCTATTCTTCTTTTTTTTTCCACAGAGGAGGGCTGTGCCAGTTAATTGCCAAGTGAGAGTGAAAACTATCAGTCAGTTAGCATGGAGAACAGAGAGCGATGATATCTAGGAGACAGACAGTGCCGAAGTAGTTAATTAACTAACATTTATGTGCACATACACAAGATATATTCATGCACAATATTTCTCTGTCACTCAACAAAAACCATTGCAGTGTTAGGAAAGATTTTGTTGGGTTTTGATGTGTTTAATATAACTGATGTGAATTCCAGATGACATTTTTGATACAGCAGGCCGCCATAGTAGAACTCAGAGAAACACAGTAACTGTGAGGACAGGGCTACCGCAGTACACACAGGAGAGATGAGAGTCAAACTGCTCTCCCCCTCGACACCACAAGCTGTCATCTCATTGTCTTGGCCCGGCACCAGGCGCTGGAGTAATTGCAGCAGTGTGGCATTGTGGGGAATACTTTGCATTCCTACTTTCACAAGGAAGTTTTTCTTCTTTCTCTGCCTCACACTGCAACCTGCCATAGATCAAAAATGTCTCGATTAGTGTTGTTTCCACTGTCGCTCTGAGACAATGCTGCTGTGTGTCGGAGGCAGAGGAGGTACAGAGTAGACTCCTACAATAATGAATACCAATCTACAGTGTAGTGAAAGTTGAAGGTGGTGAGTGTGTGTGTGTGTGTGTGTGTGTGTGTGTGTGTGTGTGTGTGTGTGTGTGTGTGTGTGTGTGTGTGTGTGTGTGTGTGTGAAAGAAAATGTTCATGTGTGGCATCTAACTTCTGTAAACATTTGTATAGCCTGTAAATGTTAATGCTATAAAGAATTAGGAGGACAAAACCAAGCCGGTTGAACGCTCAACGTCCCATAACTCATTTAAACCCATCGACCCCCCTACCATTTCAATGTATCATTTTAGACCTTAGAACCCTGCTGATATTCCAAACATACCAGAGCATAAGCAATCAATAATGTGGGAATGTTTTGCCCAGAACCCCCCTTCCCCTCTTTCAGCCCCCCCC
>NW_011370580.1:161549-191113 GCF_000735185.1 Notothenia coriiceps
CCATATTCTCGACTTCGGAGGCCACATCTGTTTTTAATATCCTTGCCTCTGTGCTGCACAGTTACACAATCATGATCAAGTGTGCTTTCTGAGAGGCAGAAACACTCACAAATACAGACGAGCACTCTTGCCAATACCATGAGGAATGAAGAACAAGATTTCCCTTTGATCACCGGGCTTTGTGGATATGTTTAATAACATAATAACGTGTAGCTGGGATGCATATGCCTGGAGGATATTGTGAAATCAATAATCAAGTTGAGAGAAAATTGTTTCAGCAATTTATATTATGGCACTACTGGATCACCGGAAGCACTGTTTTTACCATGAATATACCAAATGAAATTGTATTATAGACTTAATTAGTCCTGTATTGTCGTAAAGAACAACAATAACCAATGTTCTCTGCCATTAATGTGTTATTATAAACTAAATCTTACAAAAGCCTACATTAAAGTGGGCAACAGAGAGCTGGATGTTTCACATTTCATTTTTTCAGAGATGGAGCAAAGTGGAAGTACAAAATCAGTTCTCAGATTTTACAGCTTTTTCTGTCCTTGAATGCCACCGATTCTTTTTTATGACAACGTTTGTGAATAACACTTATTATGATGATCTTTTAATGTCATGCTTGCCAGACATTTATTGAAATCTCTGTACGACATGCATGAAGTATTGAACATCTAGTACTATTACAAGTTAGATGACTCATTGGTGTGACTTTCACAAAAAATAATGGGACGGTGACTTGTTTTTGTAAGGAAAGAGTTCAGCTGGAGGCATTGAAACCGAGGCATCCTGTCGACCTTTGATCCATGTATTATTGTCGCCACTTTATCTTTGTTGTTTGCCACAGTGACCACATTTTGAGGGAACTACACTGGAATTAATCTCCTACCGAGAATTTCCCGGTAAGTTACAAACTGGAAGGATGCCATTGGCTGGTTGGGCCCAGCTTTAAGCTCCTCATGCAGAGTATGACAGCCGTTATGACTCCAGATCGCCTTACACTGCACTTCCCAAGCGGCTCCGGGATTCCTGCACTTACACTTAGATGTCGAGTTATGAGCTCCGTGGAGTGACAGTGGAATTTCTCACAAACTTGTATACCTCGCTGGGGGGGTGGTGGTATGCTTTTGATTACCACAACTGTAAAATTGTGAATGAGGGTAGTTAAAGTTTAATATGGACGCTCAAATATAACGCAACATCCTTGAGTTTTGAAATTGAGATCTTATGTCTTCTGTAAGTTAATGAAAGGTTTACACCAAAAAAGGTCGATAGACACTTGGAGTATTCAAATTAAAAGTGCACATACAACCACAGGTATTACCCCAAAATAAAAGAAAACATAATATTTAATCCCCTTCTAACCACCTCTCCTGACAACGACAGCCACAATTTTGTTTCCTTTCTTTCATTGTGATTCGATGCTGGCATTGCTTCGGATCTTTTACGACTCCTCCAGCTCAGACAGCTCAGCGCTGCCACACTAACGTGGCGCTGTTGGTTTACGGCATTCTCTGATTCTTTACAGCAAGCCCTCTATTATAATTAACTGATTCACAGCATTTTAACAGTGTGCCCGAACATACTCAGACATCTCATCAGTCACAGTTAAAAGCCCTGTGTCTCATTCAATTCGATTCAACGTCCTTTCGGAAGGGGCTCAACTGTACGAGGCGGCACCGCTAAGACAACGTCACAATCTAAAGACTGTAATTTATTAATTATATTGAATGAGGAAATGCATCACACCTTTCCATATGTCACCTTTCTAGTTTGGGTGTGTATTCTGTGTGAAACATGCAGTAGTTTATTGTAGATCAAGACTAATGGAGGAGCCTTGTCATTGGGTTACTACAGAGGAAGCGAGGTGTCCTAAGAGCTGCACCTCCCTCTTCACCTTGCCCCACACAGCATTCAACTTTAATTATATGCTGAGTGGCACAGATGCTATCTATCAACACGTTTTTCTTTTTTTATGAGATATTACTGGCAATTATATATGGATGACTAATCTCAGAAGCATTCAAACTGGTTCTTGGCTCTGGCAGATGCTTAATGAAATACAAAGCATGTGGACTGCTTCTGAAAAAAAGAAGAAGTGTGCTACCTCGTAAAAACCTTCCTCACAAATATATACCTTTGCCTGCGGGCTGGAGCTGATAAAAGCCATAAGCTTCACACTCCACCCAAACCTGCTTGTCCACTACCAACAAGTGCGGACTCTGGCCATGATTTAAGCCAGACAAAGCAAACAATAACCTGACCTTGATGATGGAGATAGAGTTATATCCACCGGGGGCCGGGTGATAACATTTGTGACCTATGCCTCTGGCCGGCTCTGCCTGGCTGGCGCTCTGCTGGTGCCACGCTGTCTTCTGCAAACCAGTTGATAGAATGTTTTCTTGTCTGTTTCTCACAGCAGATTGCAACCTGTCTAGCCATCCTTGAATACTACTCCCCCCCCCCCCCCGCGCACTGCCAACTCCACCCATATCGCCAGGCTTGACTGCACACTGTGAGCGCTCCCAGCGCTATCTGCTTCATCAGACCCTGATGATAGTTTGGAGACTGGCGTCTGAGCTGGCCGATAGCCGCCAGGCGGTTCAGAAATAGAGATGTGCGAGAGTGAGAAAATATCACGAACACAGCCATCGTTTGCCTGTCCATCCCTAATGCTGTTGATGACACAACAACATGTTTAATGCTGTTGTTGCGTCAGTGTTAGAACACTCACCCCCATCAAGCTCTGACTCACAGATCATCTTTGTTTTATTTTCTTTAGAACATAAAAGTGGAACAATATAACTTTATCTCTCCCTAATGTTGAGCTCTATAAAAAGATCAAATAAGGTGGAACGTGCATCGCTACATGTCTCATTCTTCCTGATGTTTTTCTTTAGCTGAAAGGTGCACGTCAGAGGTAGAGTAGTGGTCTGCTGTGGATGTGTGCTGCGGTTTCCTGACGACAGTAAGTCTGCAGGTAGTCTGGCGATGGGGTCACCAACAGGACTTTGTATTCAAAGAGGGGAACAAACAACAGAGACCTTGACCCTCCAGACCCTCCCCCACTCCCCAGTCTCCTTCTAAATATGTGCGTCTACAGATTCAGTCATGTTCACTGCAGCAATGAGTGTGGGCTGTGACTGGGGAGACACTATAAGTTAAAAAATTGAAACGTTTCAGAGAATTGCCTCACATTCATTTTTTTCATCAGATCATGAAAACATAATGGGCATTTGTTCTGAAATAAAGCCACAGCAACAGTGCAAGGCAGATCATTATCAGCTTTTCCAGCTGACTGGCTGCTCTGCTTGTAGCATTTTTAGGGGGGTCAGTGGAGACTCAAAGTAAATGGCCATGTCGCCGGTTCTCTCTGCTGCTGAGTCAACTGACGAAATAATGAACCGCACAGGCCCATTTGATTTCCTCTGGAGACAGCTGAGCAGAAGTCTGATCCACACGCAGCCTTGGCTCCCACTAACCCAATCTGCTTCACCGCGCTACTTCTCTCCGTCTCTGACCCAGAGGCGGCGTCTACGCAGGCCTTTTTGTAGGGTACATCTATTCACTGTGATTTATAGAAGATTAAAAAGCTGGGAGCTCAGCCGCACAGCTAACTCTCCGACAGCCTGGCCATGCTCCACTCTGTCTGAGCTGGAAGCCGCGTCCTCTTATGTGCACTTTGCTGCCATTGTAAGCAATAATTCACATAAAAGTGTGTGTTTCCAAGGAAAGCTTCATTTAGCCCAGCAGTTTGTGGTGCATACTGATCATGCTAAAATAAGACAGCTGGCAAGAATGAATATGATATGTACCACAATATTATGTAGCTGTACATATAGACTCTGCTGTCAGGTGTAAAACTGTATAAATAGTGATTTTGGATCGCCTGCCCAGCACTATAGCAGTCACATAATTATGGGTCCATGATATTACAGTGCAAAAGTCAGAGTGACTGGTAAAGGCACAGTCATGAAGGAGCATACCGAATACAGTATTTTTCTTGGAAATAAGGAGGTTGGCTAGCATGCAGGCAGCCAGTGGTGATGTGTCTTGGCAGGCACAGATAGGGGCAGTGTAGTCATGGACCCAGTCATCATCATCTGGCCGCACATTCCTACACTATCTATGCACTAAACTGGATCTCCTTCTTCCTCTTATCAGCTGTCCGGAATTTTCTATCAGAGGCCCTCTTCTTTCTCTCTCTCTCTCTGTGTCTCTCTCTCTCTCTCTGTTTGTCTGTCTCTCTGTGTCTCTCTCTCTCTCTCTCTCTCTCTGTCTCTGTCAGTCTCTCTCTCTCTCTGTCTGTCTTCTCTCTCTCTCTGTGTCTCTCTGTGTCTCTCTGTCTCTCCCTCATATCTCCTTTGCTCTCTTATTCTGACTCCCTTGCTCTTATTTTCCCTCTTCCTGTCCCCTTCCTAGAAGCTGCAGAGCTGACACAGAGCAGAAACGGTTAATGGTCATTAAGATAAGGAAGCAAGGAGACGTCAGGCGGCTCCACGGACGGGCTGGAACCCAAACAGCTCCGGTGCCCCCTGCGTCACCACAGCAGGGAAGCACCACACACACACACACAGAGACATGTAATACAGATAATAAACATTACAACCTGTTGTGACCCGTTCCTCTGGATTTACTAAGTGGAGCTTTTATGATCAAAATCAGCTTTGTTTTTGTTTGAAATACTTTTATCGTAGCATTTAGTCAACAATCAGCCAGTTATTACATCATGGGGCATTCCCAGAAGGCCAACTAAGGATTATTCTCAAGAATACTTTAATCCTTGATTGTTTTATAGATATATCTATTAAGTCTTTTGTCTAAAATTATATGTCAGAAAAAAACCGTAACCCTAAATGAAAAGCTATTCAATTTGCCATTTGTTGTTACTTTCTTATCTTATATTTTGTCTATTCAAAATGTATTTTAATGTTATTAAATGTTGTTCTAAAGTATTTGTAAAGTTTATATTTTAATCTTTCATAACGTCAAAAACTACGAGTGAGCCATCTTAAAGAAAACGAGTACTTGACTTGAACATTTCTCTCTCTCTGGCAGAGAAGCACCAGTCGGAACGAGTCCGCTAATGATCACATCAAATTGTAATCATACATGGAACACATTTCAGATTGACAACGAGGCTTATTGTTTTAGTTTCTGGAAGCAGTAAAAAGTTATTTCCTTCATTCAATGGAAAACTATTTCAAGAGTTCATACAGTGTTGCATGACATTAAGCCAGTGGCTGAGGTTGTAAATCACATAGCAAGATTTTAACAACCAAGAATACTGAAATATTAACAAAGGTTTAAACATGTTTCACATATTCCTACGATGGTAATTCAATGCTGTCGAGATTTTCACGAGGGAATCTCTTTTGAGTAGAAGTCCAATAAGCACAATCTGATCTGTAATTTAAAGAACACATGTGTACAGGTTTCTCATGTGGCATGGTGCTGCTATTATATACCATGTTAGCTACTGCAGGGAACAAATAGATTTCAGTGTTTTCTAAGTTTCAAATTCTGTTTTCCAGAATCCGATATAACAACCAGAGATATAGATTGGATAAAATACATCTTGTAGCAGAGAAACCATCAATCCAAATATCTGCTGTGAAATCCAGCATTTCCCTGTAGGAAGTTTATGGCGTAGTTTGGGCGCACTGCTGAAATAGGGATTATGAAGAGTACCACTTCACTACGATCCTGCCCCGCATATAATCTTAACATCTGGTCTTCACATACAGCTAGCTAAAATATGGCTACAATCCATGCCACTGTGCCCATAATCCTGTAGTATCAAAGCACAGGCAGAGGGGTCTCTCTTTCCTCCCTCTCCCTCCCATTCACCCACGTGTGATGATAGACCCCTGAGAGGAGCCCTTTGTTGGTAATTGAGCTTACCTCATTTTCAAAATACCAGGAGCCCTGCTGGATAATAAAAATGTGCCTATACCGGGGTACATATTTCTGGCAGAAGTCAAACAGTGCTATGCACAGAAAACAGAGCTGTACTTGTTGAATTAGACCAAGAGAAGGAAAAGGTTTGTTTTTTTCATTCCGTGACTTCTCTTTGGTCAAGACCTTTTTCCCCGCTTCCTTAACTACAGCGGGAGAGTGGCCTTGTGTGGAGTCTGAATCGCTGGGACCTTAGTAATATCCACCAGGGAGCCTGTAATTACTCAGAAAGCAACGCTGCCTTCAGGCCACACCCCGCCCCCCCCACCCCCCCCCCCCCGCTCTCTGCAGGCTCGGCGTCCTGTAAACGTGTCAGTGGCAGGATGTCTCTCCTCTCTTTTTATACACTTTCTTACTCACAAGAGGAAGGTCAAATACCCTCTCTCAATGCAGACACATAACAGAAGGGACCTTTAATGTTTACTTATTTGCATTGGATGATGGTAAATTGCTAGACTTGATGCTTTTGGACCTGCAAAACACAGTTATTCATGTTAGTATGACAGCTATCCATGTAGTGTAATAATGCTGTGTTCGAAAGCTATAGGACAAGGTGAACAACGCTCCTGGGTTGTGCTAATCAGGACATCCTTATAATGAATATCCCCCACAAGCCATCTCCAACAATGCACATCTCTAGGAAATACCCTTTTTCTCTTCGATAACAGTGCATTTTCACAGGTAGAGCAAAGAAGCGACAGTTGCATGTGATCATACAAAGACAAAGACTAGGAATGTTTTCTCCTCCTAACTTGCACACAGTCTCTAGCTCTAGCTATTGGCTATCTCACCATCAGTGTGGAGGCTGGCAGACTCAAGTCTTTGAAATGTGATCCTGCAGCCAAGTCCGCCTCCCTCACCCTAATTGGATGATTATATCCAGAAGAACATTATTTTAACTTGAAATGAGACGAGGGAGTCCTTTAATGCTAAGTAAATTCCTCTTGACTTGCTATTTGTATCCGTGGCACAGAGTTACTAACTTCACCCTGTCAGGATTGGGAACAAAGCGGGGAATGGCTTTGTCAGCACTTTAGCTTTTTCAGTGGTCATCCCTGTATGAAAAAAATCCTAAAAACAGACAAGGTCTCTTGAATATTTGCTTAAACTTTCAATGCCCCATAATCATGCCAGTAATGATAGTGTGTTTGCTTTGTCCAAACACCAGGGGCTCTGTTCTAAACACACACACACACACACACACACACACACACACACACACACACGGGACGATGATGGACGTGAAGAAATTACAGGCCAAAGGTTCTGAGTCTCCTTCTAGTCATTTAAAAACACAAAGCACATAAACATAGAAGGACTACACTAAAATCATGTTCAATCTATACTGAAAACAAATTATTAGTAAAATCATAGTATTCTCAGCGTGGGCAACGAGTTGGCAGAGATCATACCGAATCACTGAATCAAAACAATTATGTATCCATTCCTTGTTAGTTCTGGATATTACTTTGGTTATGTTTTCCTATAAGTCATTCAAACTTTATGCAAGCGTTTCGTATTCTTAGTAATGAGAAACACCCTTGTTTTAATGTTTCAAGTCAATGTATTGGAGTCATTGGCAATGTACTCCTGAGTGATTTTGTCAGCCGACATTAAAATCTTGAGTAAAAATAGGTTTAAATATCAGAGGCTTGGGTTAAAAAAAAAAAAAACACATGGGGAAAATTGTACAATTACCTAGAATGTGCCAGGCTGCTTGCCAGTTGAACATAAGGTCATGGAAAATGTACATATCCAGAACAGAGAAAAAGCAAAACCAAATAGTAACATAAGCAGTCCAATGGCATTGTCATTCTTAATTTACAAAAAAATTACATTTTCTTTGTTTACAAAACCAAGGAATTCTGCAGGCTGTCAGTGTGATTTTGCATGACTGTGTGTGCAGGCACAGTTTCAATTCATGCACGATCATTTCCTCTCTGCTGACTGAAATGAGTCAGAATACATTTGAGTAACACAAACACGTATACTAATTCAAATCCTGGTGTATGCATCACCCCCATCACCTCTGGTCGCTACACTATATTGACAGTCTGAAGGGTGCCATGGCATTACTATAACAGCAGTCTAAACCCATGCCATAACATGGGCATCCTGTCGCGACACTGAGTGCATGTAAGTGAGGAAAAGGGAACTTGTTTCCTGAATGCTCCACACCAGAAATGAGCATTAGCCTTGTCACAAGGTCAGGGTTCAGATCAGGGGTATGGTAGCAGGAGGGAAGTCACATGACAGCCTCACTGGCACCTGATGTTTGAGGTTATTGGCTGCCAGGCCTTCAGCAGGTGAACAAACACTTCACGCTATATTCTGAACATGCAGCAGCTTCTGGGGAGCAGATGCTGTCATCACACGCACAACGCTAGAGGTTATGCTGCTTTCAGACGCTGTTTTCTCTCACATCCAAAACTGTCTTAGTGTGTCTGTGTCTAATTAAGATGTTTCATTCCCCTGCAAGATCCTATAAAGACAGGGCTACTATTAGCTCTTATTTAGCTCCAGTGTTTGCCTCTTATGTATCATCAATAAATATATTTATCTTGTATTGATCAAAACAAGCACTGAGATATGCCAGTTCTAGCCTCCTAGGAGAAACTGCTGCAACTTGGGAAAACTGCTCAAATGTGTTTTTTATCTTGAAACAGAGTATTTTGCATTTTGCCTTAAAAACAACAATATTTTTAAACAAGGATGCTTAGCTTTGACTTGTATAAATAGAATTGTTACTCACGAGAGGCAAGCACTGGGGGAACTCTACTTTAAAACCTAAGACTGAAACACATTTGTTAGTATATGGTTAAGCTGACAAAGCTCTTTTTGCTGTAGCATAAAAAACACTATGATACAAAATGATTTGCAACTTGCAACCTCTGAATGGTACAGACAAAGGCTAACCACAGGAACACATGACGTCGAACCGAAAATAAGTCGTTAGCGTGGGCGTATATACTGTAAAGAAAGTGCCTGTCATGCAGGGCCTTGTTTGTTTGTACTCTTTCCCAGGCTGCCTGGATCATTAACACGGGGCCCTTGGCAGCACCCACTTTGGCACAGGGCTGAGCTGCAGGACGACCATGGCTGTGCAGCCTCCGCACACCAGGAGATGAGGGCATGTCGTACCCCACCCATCCACACTCGACCTTACCCCACCCTGCACAGCAACCTTCTCTGGCACATATCAATCCCAACTACCTTTGCTTCAATGTTACTGGGCCTAAAGCTGAGGCCAGATGTATTGTAAATGTTTATGCTTTGGGTAACAGAGACTGTTAATCCAGAGAAATGCTCAAAAAAATGCGCAGGCTTTAGAATACAGAAACAATGAGATTAGTGGGTGCTGGATGGAGTAGACGGCCATTTAGCGACCAAGAAGTCCAAAGATGTTTTGTTTCCAGTCTTTACTGCCTTGCTTTGTCTAAACCCTTTCAGCTGCCCAGGTACACCCCCTCCGCTCCTTCTATCCCTCACATTCACCCACAATGCAACTGGAGCAAGGCCAGGGCTGCTGTTAATTTTGCCTCATTATTAAGTTAAATGCAGCGCGGGCGGCGGTGCTGGAGCTAATGAGCAGTGCAGAACTGGCTGTGCTGCTCCCAGCCTCCTGTCCCAGCCATTAGAACAATTAGAGTGTGGAAAATGAGTCAAGGGTTGTGGAGGCCTTAATTGAAGTCTTGAATGAAACTGTCTCTGATCTGAGTAAACCCTGCGCCGGCTGGGAAGGTCTCAACCCTCACTTAGAAACAGAATAGCTCCTGTTGGGACCAGAATGTGCATTTGTGTCAAAAAGAAATCAACATGGTGTCCCACAAGGTGTTTTAGGTACGAACTGATACATGATACACAAAGAGCCTAATCTCAACCAAACCATTTTTACAAACAATTTCTCCAGCCAGAGTATTGGGTGTATGTATGTGTTTATAATTCATTTGGTGTGTGTTAGAGAGACCCCTTTGGTTGTGTTTATGCACAGGATGGTATCTGAGCTGTGTGGGTGGCAGGGTCTCTGCTCAGGGAGAGCTGTGGTTTCAGAGGAGAAGCTCAGAGCAGGGACACTACAAAAACACACATGTGAGAGACAAACAGAGCACTCAGCATATCAAAAGACAAACTTACACTTAAGGCTTTTAAAGACTGGAAAAAAAATACTGATTGCGTAAACCGTTCAAAGCTGTCCACTCCTCTCGTCTTAAGTAATCTCAGGGACCGTCTATCATCCAGCCACTCAGTCAAGACCGTGAGAGACTGGGAGGTTTAGGAGTCTCTATGTTTAGATGACTTTGAGGGTTTTTCCTCTGCAGCCTCGCTAAATTGTCCAAACAAGACCACACTGGCATTCATTCGCACTTCATCCCAACACCGCTTATTCTGACCACACATTGACAATGTTTTTCTGGGAGATACGGCGGAGATAGCTGGCCAAATCTTTGAAAACCAAATCAGGAGCTTACGAAGATCAGCGAGAGACTCCATTTCGATATTAAAAGAGAGATATTGGGCTATATAAATAAACATTGATTGATTGAGAGAGAAAGATCAGTCCTCTGTTTAGGTTTGGCTGAACTCTGCAAACAGATAATAGCCTGAGGTTCGAGGAACATGGGAGGCAGATGATGACGATGGTGTTCTCGGTGTGTATTTTGTGGGCGTTTCCTTACATTTGACAGACATCTCTGCTTAGATTTGTCTCAAGGGTCAAAGGTTGTAGTAACTGAGCTGCGTTCAAGTGGCTCATCCAGGCTCTTGTCTCCCCCCTCTCCCCTTTGCTGCAGTGTGGCTGGGGACAGTGAACAGCTAATTCCTGTCACAGTATTGTCCTCCTGCAGGCCCGCTTCTGATGGAGAGCACTTAGCCATGTTTATAGCTGTACAGGTTCAAAGAGAGGCCAGCAGCACAATGGATCAGAGCAACTTGGCCGCAGCACCACTGTGTGGGAAACACCATCGCACACCAAGGAATCAACACAAAGACACAGAAGAAGGAAAAAAAACCTGCAAGGATTAAGGAAATTGCCATTTTTTCCCTGTTCTATTCTGCCACGTTGAGTTTGAGAGAAAACATTTCCTCAGCACAACAGCGATATTAGCCAAAAACCACTCTGATACAATAATGGACGTTAAAGGAAACTGACAACAGACATTAAGGTCATTAGTGCATCAGTCAAAAACATTTTGTATTGAGTCAAAAATATTTTTCAGGCATTGAAAAACCTCACATTTACAAATACTGGCCTCTGATTGGAGAATGCCTCTTACTCAGTGAGCCATTGGCTGAGGGAAAGGGTGGGGGCACGAGGCCATCTATAGAGCAGTGTTGTCAAATTATGACATCAATGTGCATGACACTGCAGACTGGTTGTAAAGACTTTCACTTCCCGTCATAAGAACAGAAACCTATGCATACGTGGCGCCTGTGTAGCGGAAGGTTAGACACAAAAGCCACATAAAAAGGGATAAAACTGGACTTTTGGTTTTGAGTCAATGTTTGGCTAACTCAGCTTCATCACATGTCCGGCATTTAACTAAATAGTGTGCTGACATTGACCATCACGTACAATAAAGGCAGCCAGTCTTCTCGTGGTGGCTTTCTCACCCCAACCAGCCCCTGTGACCTGTCCTTCAGCCCCCCGCCGCCCCCCTCCCAATGCTTTAATCCAGCTAACCTTGTCAAAACCACCGGACCTCATTCAGAACAAGCAGATGACTCTCTGCACGCCAGTGGCCTCTATAAATAGAAATTTCATTGAGGAGCAGCAGGCTGAATGGGAGGTATTGTAAACAGCGGGCCAGCCTAAAGCCTTACCCAGGGCTAACCTGGGAAAGTGATGGAAAGTGACATGCTGTAGCCATGAGGCATGCAGTACAATAACAAACTGACACCGATGTACCGCTGTCCTTCACTTCACATGTAAAGGTTTTACCTCACGCTGTTAGCTGCCCAACATCTACTTGCTAACAGAATACTGAGAACATTCTTTGGGTGGATCAACAAAACAATGTGGTTTATGTTTATTTCTGAAGTAAGAACTCTGTCCCTGAGCGATTTCTACTTCCCGGTGGCCCCTTTAAACAATAAAAAATAAGATGTTTGTGTAATGACAAACAGGACTGCTGACTCTGCATTATGTATCACGAGTCAGCAACAATCCATAACTGAGCAGGGAGCAGCCAACTCTCTCTTACTGTATAAACTTGTACATAGTATGTCTGCTTCTTCTCCACACATAATAAGTATACAAATGGTGGTTGTTTTTAGCCACCATCAGTCTGTGTGTGTGTTGGGCGCAGACCCAGCGGCCTGATTCACTGAATCATTATTCAGTTTACTTTCATACACAACGACGCAGTGCAGCAGCTTACTCTGGCTTGGGTTAATAGGTTTGGCATGGAAATGATGTCTTCCTCGGGGTGGGGGGTGGGGGGGGGGGAATAAGTTGAATAAATCAAAGGATTATTTTGTAAACGAAACTGCGCCGATCAGTGACGAAACATCTCATTCAGCTATTTGCAGCGTGATGGATGTTTTGAGACAGTTTGATAAGCGAGGATAAGCAGACACATTTATTCTGTCAGTATGAGCCTGCTGTCGGAGCTGCAGAACAGCAGGGGTCTTACTTTCAGTTGTGTTTCTAGATTATATGTAGGTGCTTCTATCCACCTATTTATGTTCTCATTCCTTTAACACATGGACCAGCTATAGAGGAGCCGAAACAGGCATCAACCTAACCACACAAAGAGAGAAAGAGAGGCTGAACCGTTTTTAAGCCACTCATTTGATTCACAATTCACACGCAGATCCCAGCCAGGGGGCAGGGATTTTGAGGAGGAGAGATCAGTAGCCAGGCTTAACTTAAAATGTCAAATGCTTTACTTTGACTTCATGGAAAGAAAAAAAAAGACAGTTCAGAGAACCCGACAGACCACATGCTACCGAGCATTTTCCCTAGAAAAAAAGATCTCAGGAGCAACAGGTACAGACTGGCTCTGTCAGCGAGCCGAAGTAAAACAACGAGGTGCTTCAGCGCTGAAGGCCAGTGATACCTGATCATCAAACTGCCACCAATTAGAGCATTAGGAGAACTCGTTTATTTTGCCAATGTTTAAGAAGGTGCTAAACTCCATGAACCATTCCCTCATACCCCTGCTGAAATTTCATCCAGAGCAGCGCTGGGCCCACGGAGAGAAAGAGGGATATTGAGGGGCTGAATGAGACGAGGGCCCTGGAGACCCAGCTCACCGGAGTAGACCCTGCCATGCCCGCCAGAGAAACAACCCCCCCCCCCCCTCCATCATTCCTGCCCTCGCTGCCCTCCTCTCTTCACAGCCAGGTTGGAGGACTTGATAAATTCATACTTCCACGACAGAAAAAATAAATCTGCAAGCTCAGAGCGATCAGTCATGGAGGGGCTACCAGAGCGCAGGGGGTTTGAGGTGGTGAATGACGCTCTCCCCTTTTTTAGGCTATGACCTAATGCAGGTAAAGGGTGAGGCTTGATGCTATAGACCCCTCCCCTCCATACAGCCCCACACCCAAATCTCCACATGTATTTGCTGAACCTCCTGCACTGAAACCGCTGCTCCTACAGGAACACAACGGCAGCACACAACTTTCCATGCATGGCAGCCAATGAAAGGAGAACTCAATAAGCTTTGAGAATAACCAACTCCACATCTCAACCAAGGTTTCTTCAATAACTGAAACAGCAGGAATACGCAGCCCTTCAGGTTATCAGTAGATACAACTGTCAGCAGAAAGACAGGGGTTTTTCCATAAATCAACATTTAGAAATGGAAATTGCCATCAGTGAACAAAAAGGAGGAAAAAGAAACGACAGAGAGATGAACTCCGGAGCGCATGCAGGCTGTCTGGTTGTGTGAACAGGAAATAGCGTGTTTGCATGGTGTCTTATCTGAGAGGTGTTTCCAGGTGCTGCTCAAGTGCTTTATCTGATTTAGCCCCCTGAAGATTGTCAGCTCACACCTTAGCTGTGAGAGGTTTATCCAGCTCACATTAATACATCACCGTGAACACCTCCAACTGGATGTCTACCACACGAGCATGAAGACGGATGGACTTTCATTCTTGAATTTCATATAGTAAAAAGCAGTATTGAGGAAGACATGTGGTAGTTATAAATAAATGATATAAATGAATAATATCCATAGTTTCTGTTGCCAGTGAATACCCTTGTAAACAAAAACATTTGAAAGAATAAATGATTTGATTATAAAAAAGTAAGACATACTTGATGTTGTTTCCGTTTCAGTCCCTCTTTACTGAGATGTTACAAAGGACTCCCCCATTCTGATGAACAGCACCCTCTGCTGGCTGGCCTCTGAATCATCCATCCAGCTCCTACCTATACTGTTCAGCAACAAGGGGTGTGAAGTCTATCCCAGCATGCACTGGGTGAGAACATGTCACCAGTTCATTATGCTAACTAATAAAGACAGGAATAAAAAAGTTAAGTTAAAATACAGCATTCCAAAAATATGTGTTTGTAAACAAAGAATCATATAATAACATATGTATTGAGAAGATAGACTTAATTAACACAAACAATGATTTGAATGACATTTCACACGATTGATGTCTCAGGGAAAGAAACATATGGTAGGCGTATTCTTTAAATGTTTATCTTACAATACTAGTATCATAACAAACACATATCATTCATTGCAACAACAAAATTCAAGAGCATTAGTCTCTGGAAAACTGTCTCCTTAGGACAGCCAACTTTTATCTTCCTAAAAGCCAAAAAAAAACAAATTAAAAGAATAAAATCTAAAATAATTTGCGGTGTGAATGTATTCAGTAATCGTGCAGGTGGCCTCTTCACTTAAATGTGTTGTTTTTGATAAATCAGTCTCTATTAGTGTTGTCTGACCAGCTGAAGACACATGATGAGATACAGTTCCTTACAATCAAGAGTGGCGTTCCTGTATCAAGAGTCAATCCCAACGTGAGGAAGAGGATATTTCATCCAGCGGCTGAGCACCGGGCTCCAACAATAACACCTCCCCACTGAAAGGAAATTCCTCCGCCTCCCCTGCTCTTGGCTGGAACACACAGCTCTTAATCCGGCTCTGGTAATGAGGTCATTTCACATAATAATTTTCTCCCTTCCTTTTTTTTCATTTTAACTAATTGAAATCTGGCCAGTTACAGGAACAACACTTTGTGGCTGATATCTATGTTTAATAAGATGCTTTCTTTACTGAACTATAAATGATTAAACATAATATGATGAAAGGCTATATTTCTGTAGGAGAAACTTTGATCCTTCACATGTTCAGCAGTGTTCCTGCAGCTAAGATCCGAGGCCTTCAGTAAGGTGGGAGTTGAGGGAGAGGAGGTGGTAAGGCAGTAGTGGAACAGACAAGAGATGTTGTTGAGAGCCATGCGCTGCCAAAACCAACTCTGATCACTGCTCCGAAGCCATCTGATCGCAGGAGCAGCCGGCCTGGCCTTAAGTGGAGGTGACAGTGTGTCTAGGAGACACATTACAAGTCAGAGGAAATTGGAGATAAACAGATAAAAGAATGCAATCTCTGATGGAAGTAGCGAGGCACAGGGGGCAGGAAATAAACCTGTATTTAAGCTGATTACCCGAGTAGAGTCCCGGCCCCTTTCAGCAGCTCCGTACAGCCGGGGCCTCACCACTACCAACGCTGTTAATTAGAGATTTGATTAGGGGAAAAAAGGCAGCCTTGTCAGACTTGCAGGAGTGTTAGTGATGGCTGGCTGGAGGGGGACATGCAGGGCTCTTAATTGGGTCTGTATGCTGTATCGGTGGCTGGCTGGAGCGCTGGTGATGATTGCTGTGAGCAGGTGGCCGTGGTGGCAGCTCCATGCAGGCTGTCCCAGGCCAACCTGTCTGTTCTTGTCAGGACCTGGAACACTGAGCAGACAGCTCCTGAGCCCCGCGCTCATTACGCCAAGTTGCCCACCCTGTTGCCTAGTGACGCCCTCACAGCCCCTACACAACACTTCCTCCCTCGTCCCGCAATGTAACCCGCAGTCGAGGAGGACTACTTCCACACAGTCCAGCCAGGGGAAAGAAAGATAAATACACTGCTACCCCAGTGTCCTCTGCAGATACAACATGTTGTACCTACCCCAGTGTCCTCTGCAGATACAACATGTTGTACCTACCCCAGTGTCCTCTGCAGATACAACATGTTGTACCTACCCCAGTGTCCTCTGTAGATACAACATGTTGTACCTACCCTAGTGTCCTCTGTAGATACAACATGTTGTATCTACCCCAGTGTCCTCTGCAGATACAACATGTTGCACATTAAGCCGGCCTTAATGCATCATATTTTCCAACCAACAGTGTACACCAAATAGAATTATGTCAGTGGCAATCTATGAAAGCTGCAAAATCACTCTGATTCCTCACCGTCTCGCCAAAAGAACAATCCTTACCTTTAATATGTTGGCTGCTGCAATGGGAAAATGACATTGAGGACACGATTAGACATTCAGCGTCTACTTTCATCCAATGTGTGCGTCTGGAGTTTAATCAGACAACGTCTCAGACACGCCACAGCTGCTCATACATGACATTTGTGATTACGATCTGCGTCTAACAGCACATCAAACACTTGAGCACACAACTGCAGACATGAACATGTGCAAGCTTTTACACACACGCACAGCAGCAGTTAAGATCTTGGAAGCATTCTTGTTAAATCTGCTGTCTACCTTTTCTGGCAGCAATCTCCATTTGCACCAGAGTGTAGCGAAAGCAGGAGTGGGGAGGGGGCAACTTCATGCAAATGCTGCGGTGACCTAAACTGTAAGCTAGCAACTGGACTGGGAACAGCAGGCTAGAAATCAGAGTTCACCTTTATTCCTATATTCTTCTTCCTACAAGTTCTGGTGCAAAACGAGAATGTTAAACAGTTTTGAGTGACGAGACTGCCTGAGGCTAACTTTACAGGGAGAACTCTGAATGTGGGACTGCATGGGGGCAGAACATGCAGTATTTCTGTTCTATTTGTATTACCAAATGTCAGTAGTTCATGAGGGAAATCTATGTCCCCAGAGGACCTAGCATTTCTATTGCTGTGGTTAGATTACTTTGGACAGTAGTCAGCCAAAGTTTCATGATTGAATGGAATTGTGATGAATGCTACAAATGAAGTGTAAAAGAATCAATCATCTCAGGGTTTGACTGGACGGACTTTGGAGGGGGGCATGTGGAGCAGCGCCTTAACGGGAAAATGACAGGAAACAGTAGAATGACATCAGCTATGGCACAGTGCAAGGCCTGTTTAAAAGACGGAGAAGTCAATGGGCTTCTTTAACGCCTTTAAAACATGAGCACACCTCGTGACTCGGGTTGTGAATTAAAAAAAGGACATATTTAATGCGACCGCAGAAGAAATATGAGCAGAGTTGGAATCCAATCAAAACCAACATCACCCCCTAATATGCAGTGACTCATCTTGCAGTGATAGATGTTATTTTCACTTTTCGTGGAGGCGTTATGGCTTGAAACTAAAATGAGACCATCTAATTTATTGCTGTGCTTATGATCTGTATTATTATTAATTTAATCCAGTCAAAGGTTTACTAAATGACACACAATCCCTACAGTCCTGTAAGTGTTTAAGTTCAGGCTGTCCGGTGTGAAAAGGTCAGAATTAGAGCATCGCCCCACTCTGAATGCATGTCTCTCTGAAACATAACAATCCACAATGTCCACATTCTGCGTTAATGCTCTAGTAACTGAAGCCGCAGAGAGGGAAAACTCTCAGCCCGAGACCCACTTCTCCGTGCCAGGAAGCCCGGGGCATGTGAAAGCTGAAAACCCAAAGGGTGATCATTTGTCATGGGCCGTTCACACGTCTGGAATGTCTCAGTTTGTGCACTCAGAATATCAGACAAGATGGGTGGTGTTCCTAGAGATCAGGGCCGCTCTCATGCCCGGGGCGATCAAAGTGAGCGGGGCTGGCGCTACAGAGTTCACACGCAGCTGTGTCTTCCCTGGGGTTGCACTTGGGCTGCGGGTGCTAGACCTCACTGTGGAAGTGCCTGTAAATAAATGATTTTGTCACTGTGTTCACACATTCCTCCAACCAATGGGCCTGCTCGGCCTTATTAGCATAAGCTGTCATCTTCCCAGCTGACTGATGACATCACCTCATCACACACGCACTGACTTTACAGAGGAAACTAAACGATACTGGCAAAGTTGGCCTAGAGTTATAAACAAAAACATTCAAACTTTGAAAATCACTGACTTTTTAAAAAAAAATTTTTTTTAAAAGGAACAGTAGGCTATATTTTAAACACTTTAAACATTACTTTCAAAATGGGGAATGGGAGTGACTGATATATGCTTTTTTGAGGCGATGCAGAGGTCTCGGTGGATGAGAGAGGAGTGAGGAAATCAGAAGGAAAGGCAGGACTGCCGTACCTGTGCTGTGGTCTATCCATGAGGAATGCAAGGAATGCCCAAACCTCTGTAGTCAATATTTGCTTTAGATGTAATGATAAGAAAAGCTTGGTCTATTACCAACTGTTTCTGGGATGCTAGCCAAAACACAAAGCCCAAAGGAACACATTCAAACCTGCAAAATAACCAGTTAATGTTTGACTTATGTTACATGTAGGTACCATTTAGAACATGACGCAAACAAACATTGATTACATCCTAACTGATGCTATATCGTGATCTGAGACAATGAGTCATTTGACCTTGGGTTGTCATTTGACCTCTGTCCTTGGCACCAGCACCTCAGACTTTCCTTGGCCCAGTGCTGTAACGAGCCTTATTTCACAACCCTGTCATTATCCGCTCTTTTGGGTTGTGGTGAATCGGGTCAAAGCAGGGATTTGTTTATTTTCCCCATTCTCCAAAACACCTTTCAGCACATTTTGTAACCAGGCAATTTGATATTTGATTTGAAAAGGCTCAATAAAAGAGAAAAATGAGCCTGCAGACTTACTAATAATGAATCATTAT
Organism: Notothenia coriiceps; assembly: GCF_000735185.1. Classification (NCBI taxonomy): domain Eukaryota; kingdom Metazoa; phylum Chordata; class Actinopteri; order Perciformes; family Nototheniidae; genus Notothenia; species Notothenia coriiceps. The sequence goes on from NW_011370580.1 coordinate 180,514, forward strand.
GAAAAAGAAAAAAAGCAGCAGAAAAGGAAAACAGTGGATTTCCTTCTGGCTGGTCTGACATTACAAGGATGTTTAACTTAGGGCACCAAGGGAGGTGAACTACGCAAACTAATACACCAGACTCAGGAGAGTGAGGGAGAAAGAAAGAGAGAGAGAGAGGGAGGGAAAGGGGAAATGTAATTAATCACACCACAGTCAGAGGGCCGGGTTTGTCATTCTTGAGAGAAAGGCCAGTGGAACAGCAGGGCGGTGCATGGGTGGTCAATTAGTTTACAATCTTCAGCTGTAACAGAGGCATTCTCCTCAGCCCCAAAGTCCCTGCTGCCATCCCTGACCAAACCACATCCTATCAGGGCCAAAACCTCATGCCGTGATCTGATGTAGTCCCCAGGCTCCAGCATGAAGAAGATCATTGGATGTAGCTCAACCTAAATCAACAGCCTTTACTGTGGTTACATGGCCTTACGTCCAGGATCTGCCTGAGCTTTCAGCCCCTTTTCAATTTTCCATGCTTCCAACGTGAGTCTGAGAACCAGACCTCCTCCTCTCTTGTGATCTGCTATTTCACTTCTCAGGGATCACAACGTGTTGCACATCTTTTCCAATCTGTCTGAATGTACTTAAACCTCTCCGGACAGATCAGTTTAACTATAAGAGCGAAATAGAAAAACCCACAAAAGCGGACTGAGGTTAAATCTGAACAGGGGATAAATAAGCTTTCCTGAGCTTGTCAAGAATAGGGCAGAGAACCAAAAGTCTTCTGATAGGTATAGAGCTTCAGATAATAAAATGCTGAAGGCAGCAAAGGTTAGGTTTTCCAGTTGGATAAGGCAGTAATTCTGGTTTTTACTGCACTTGCATGTAAAATGAGGACGGCATCATAGCTGCAGCGCACCTAGCGATACACTTACACACACGTCCCTACAAGTGTTGATGGAGAAAAAACACACTATGGATTATACCACGCAGCTGTGGTTTATAGGGTCATACACACTAGTGTCCATCATCTTCTGTGATGCAGTGACAGCATGCCCACTGGGATTAAGAAGCTGACTGATTTAGTGTGAAAAGATTCAATGCGCAAAGACCTAAAGCAAAACCAAATCCTTATTCTACATGTTGCCATACCTGTAGAGGACTTTTGAATCGCTAAAAACATAACATGAAATATGAAAATGGTCCCTTCTTCTAGCGCTGTACTTTATAATATCAGGATGTACGTGCGGGTAAACATGTTTTACTCACATCATGTTCATGTGTTCACCAATGGATCTGTATCAGTACACTTACATATCCTTATATTCTCCAGCGAGGTATGCATCCATGTCTCTCTGGCTCTGTGTACGTGCAGAAGATTGGGGCTGCTTACAATGAATGAACTCAAATCCATTTGTCCTACAGTGTGCGCGTGCCAATTTGCACGGACATATGTATGTGGGAGTGTAGGACAGGAACTGTAAAGGTTAAGGTAGTTCCTTTGAAACAAAGGCTCTCCCGCATCTTTGCATCTCCATGAGTCCTTTCCTTTCATACAGTGCAGGCGCCAAAGGCTCCAGACAGCATCACTGTAACTCTAAGAGGGAACATCCTGGAGCCGCCACCCCCACATTTCCCTTCACATCCTATAGATGGTTGGACTAATGGAGTATCACATTCATGTATGTATCACACAGAGGGGGAAGAAGTAAGTAAAAGTCCTGCATTCAAAATGTTACTTAAGTAAAAGTACAAAACTATTAGCATTCAAATATACTTCAAGTACCCAGATATTTGAAATAGTGGTATTATAATTATTGATGCATGAAGGTGTTCATAACTTCAATGTTGCACTTGGCAAATGTGGGGTTTATTTGAATGAAATGATATACTAGTACCAGGTCACCAGGTATTAATAATGTAAATCTGTAAAGAAGGTATAGTCAATCTCTAAAATAAATGTAGTTTATTTTGCCAACAAAATGTAGTGGAGTCAAAGTATAATGTAGTATAAAGTACAGTACTTGAGTAAATGTTCCCTGTGTTGCACACAAACTCACTTCAGGGCCAGGCTCTGCTGGACTGGTTGCCTCGTTCTTGAACTGCAGACGAATGACAAGCAGTGCCGGCCATGATCTGGTTTTGCTCAGCTGTGATTGCATAGAGCCCCAGATTCCCCGGTGACTCACCGACCCCATCGACTCCACAAACGCTCCACTGCTGTTTTACAATCTTATCTCTCCGGGCCTCACCTTACACTCTGTATCATCGTCTTCCCTCCCTCTCTCCTGCTCCATCTTTCATCCCTCCTCTATTTCCATGCTCTTTCTCTGTGTTTTACTGCCACGATTGAAAATTGAGTCATAACTTCCTGACGGCTCTGTTCAAAGGTCAGCCCCCCCTCTCTCTCTTTCTCTCTGTGTTGCCTGCCTCCTTTCCTCCTCTCCCTTTTGGGAGGCCCCTCATCCAACACGCCCAGCGCTGCATTCCTCAGACGGTGGGAGCACCTTCAAACGCTGCAGCAGCATCGCTCGCAGGGCGACCGGGCCCCGGCCTCAGCTGCCACCGGCCCTCAGCACCGGGCTCAAGCCCCTGCATAAGAGACCTTTGATTGTTGGGAAATTGCAATGTAGCAGCAACAGAGTCTCCGTGATGACAAGGAAAAAGCAACTGTAGCTCTCAGGAGCAGAGTGATAACTGGATAGTATTAGCCACCTTCAAGCTGCTGAAACCAACTCCAAGTAAAACCCTCACGCCGGAGTGGGGCCCCTCGTGTCTGTGCTGGGGGGGGTGGCAGCTGCGATAGTGGGGAGCAGGCCTCCGAGCACCTTTTCGTCTGACCCCCAAATCCTTGAGGTCTCTACTACACTGACACACAGCTCCAGTTTCACCCTCCCAAGGCTCACTATGTGCTCGGCTCTCATAACAATAATGTTCTTGTACACGGTGACATACCACAACATGGCAAATGTACAGTGCTGTAATGAACAGTCAATTAGTCAATGCGTTGACCAACACAAACATAATGGATTCCTATCTTGACTTTTTCCTCTAAGTAGCAGTTTAACAGTTTTATGGGGATACATCTTGTATTTTGGAAATACCTGCTGGGTTTCAAATGTTTCATTTCGCCTCTGCATAAGGGGTTCATTCTTTTGTTGAATAGTAGTCATGAAATGTCATGTACTGGAGGATTTAAAAAGAATGTGCGCTTCTTAAATTATTCTGACATTGAAGGATACAGAAGTGCAATCATTCTCAAAAGACATGACGAGGTACTATAAATGTATATATAGGCACACGCATGTCTGCAGCACGGATCAGTGTAGCACATTTCAAAGCAGTATTGACAGGTGTATTTGATATCAAACCTGTAGCAGACACATGAGGACACTCTCTTGGCACCTCGCATTATCTGCGCCGTTGTGTTATATCTGGAGGCATCCTGGGTCTCTAGCGGGGGCACTGTGTGGCGCTGGACAGCTGCTGCTTCTCACCTAAAGCACAGGCAACATACAGTATTTCTACAAAGTGAAATTATGGGACACAAATTCAAGCAGTGCAGATTACAAAAAAAGGAGCGACAGATTCAGACAGGAGGGCCATTAAGATTCATATAAGTGCCAGAAGGGTTATTAGTGAGCTACATCCAATTGTGATATAAAAAATAAAATAAAAGATGTTATTACTAAGTCAATCTTTGGGTAAATAATGTACGTATTTTGGTGAGAGGATATTTAGAATAAAGCCATTCCATAATCTGTCGAGCAATAACTTGAACAAATTCTACACATTTTACAATTTCATCACATTGTAGTGACCAGGGTTTTTGAAACCAAAAGAAGGCGTTGGGTGAGAAACATTTAAGGACTCCTACATCCTGCAGTAGTCTTGTTTTCATGTTTGTGTGAACAGGGACGGCTAGGCTCTGTCTCTCTCTTTGGCTGGGCTCCATTGTTAGTCTCCAGTCCTGCCTGCGTGCTGTGATTATCAATGCAAACATCTGGAGGGACTTAGCCAAGGAATCCTATAAAGAACCTAATGGGCTCTTCTAACATTTTTGAAGACTGATTAAGAGCCGTTTCAGATCTCGTTCACATCAATGAGTTCCATCTGTGATTTATTTGAGTTTTCAGTGAATTCGTTATCTACACTTTGCTTTTCTTTCAGTGTAAGGGGGGTTTGGGGATTTAAGAGAGACTCTCATGCTTCCTAGGTAATATGCAAGACTGGTGAATATTTGCTTATGGGGCAGCTCAGATACTTGAATAAACATGGGGGGCTGCTCCATCACTGTCACACCAGACATGGAAATCGTAGCTGTTTCTGTACCATGAAAACAATCCTAGCTCCCTTCAAATGCTGAGAAACTCTTGCATAAATTGTCATAAATATCCTGCAAACTTTAGTTGTCAAGTTTCACTCAATTTTAGTATGGATAATCGTAAACTAAAGCCATTACTTGCAGTTACTCCAGCTAGAAAGCAAATGTACACTTTGCATATAGCCTAGTGGAGTGGCAACCAGGCCTCTCTTTTAAGGCCTATTTGCCTTCCAAAAGTGTGACCCTTATGTTTTATGAGGGAGACTAACACCATGAAGTACATTTGTTACAAATTAGGCTTCCTAGAGCCGTAAAGTTGACACCTGCCACTTCAAACCTCTCTTTGGAAAGGGTGGATGGCCATTGATAACCGACTAGAAAGAAATACCTGCATTAATACTGGTTCATTAGCCCGCTAGCTAACTAACGTTAATGTCCACCTGGTCATACGACCACAGGGTACTTACAGGAAATCAAGCTGAGCCATAACATGTTGGATCGTGTGCTCCACGAACTCGGCTCGGTAACTTGTAACAAACAAATGTGATGTGTTTCTTTGTTTCACCGTGTCTCATCCACGTTTTGTTCAAACAATTCTAAAATAATCTGACTTTTTCTCCTCGAAGGACAAGGCGGCCGTTACCGCTGCTTGACCACAAGATGGCGCCAAAATCAAAGTTAATTTTCCAGTCGTGCTGCGTTTAGGTGCCTCTCGTGAAGTCGTTTATTAAGGACGCGTTGAGGTTAATTTATTTCACTGCATTAACCGTCCAAATGATTAAATGCAAACCTCTTGCTGTCACCAATGTTTTTTGTTGAGGGATTTTAAGTAGTGATGTGACTGCGCCGAAGCTTCGGAGCGTGGTTCGAGTAAACCAGGACGTTTTTGGTGAAGCGTGTATCGATTAAGATAACTCAGACCCTCACTTATATGGAGGACGGAACCTGACGTATAAATAAATAAATCCATAAATAAATGTATGAACACATGTATGAATAAATACGGCAATAAATGAATAAATACAGGAATAAATAAATAAATGTGGAAATAAATACATGAATGAATAAATAAAGTGTATTTAATTCTTATTTTCATTACTTTATTTTTGTAGTTTTAGTAAAACGTTTTTTTTCATATTAAATATCTTTACATCTTTTTTTCAAGTTTTTATGATTGTATTATCTATTTCATTGTCATTTTATTTTATTATTTTCATTCTTATAATTAGAATTGATTTTTTGGGGGGCGTCTCCCAACTGTTATTATTTTTTGAATGATTATTTTATTGTTTTTGTATATATTTAATTTTTGTATTTATTTTTTGTATTTGTTATCATAATTGTTTTATTACAATCATTTTTTTGTTATGTTTTATATTATTTTATTTTGTGTTATTTGTTTATTTATATTATTATTATTATTATTATTGTTGTTTTTATTATGATTTATTTAATTATTCTTAATATTTTATCAATTTTAATCATATATGGGCGTCCCCCGGAGTTAATAAATGTATTCTTTGATGTTGTTTAGACTTTCTGAGGCTATAACATGGTTAAGTTTGCAAATATTATTAAGGAATAATGCAATGTTTCCCAGCCTCCTTAGGCTTTTCAATCACAATCATTCAACAGGAATATATACAATATTGATACAAATTGATTACATGAAAATATAATTGTATGTTAATTGTTTAGTTATTCTAAGGCTTTACTCATTGGGAACTCGAAAGATCACACTGTTGGGATATATCTGCCTGTTTTACACCCTTTGACCAACAGGAGGGTTTGTGCTCAAATGAAAGCCTCATGAGACATAAGATGATGAACCCTTTTGCGAACCAATTGGCTGAAAAGCTTCAGAAGGCTTCATCTCACCATCACTAATTTTAAATTAAGACACTTAGTCCTGAAAGTGATGACACATTGTTAGCTCTCCAGCCAGAAGTTTTACATTTCCGATAGCTTTAAACGTTACCAAAAGTCCGGATATGACATCATGACCACAGGAACCAAACTTTAGCTCGTAACGGTATCTGTAGCATAACAGCTAACTTATCAGTATTCAAAACAAAAGCTCTCGTAAGCACAATATCTTCGTTCAACACCTATTTGGACGTTAATATGGAGCTGTAGGCAGGACTTATAAATAAAGGTAATACTCTTAAATTGGGTTTTATTTTGAATTTGTGAAAAGGATATATTTGGGGTACCGCTAACGTTATTATACAACATGTTGTTCGTAGCGAGCAACAACCAAACAATACAGTTACCTTTTTTAGATGTGTTATTTTACACAACCTGTACTTAACTGCATGCGATAGTAGCCCGTACTATATTGAACGTTTAGCAAACTAACGTTACATTGGATGGAAGCTGCTGAGTAGAGTTAATGAATTGTCATATTTTTCAATGAAATCCTAATAAATGGGACAGGACCAGTTTGAAACTGTATATTATCTAAATGTTTGCATCATTAGAGGTTCAGTAAAGTGACTTTCTGTCAAATAAAATAAATAAGTAGTGCATTTTGAAGACTTGAAAACGTTGCCACCCCTATCCACTTTGTAATAGATATACAATCTGACATAACACTGTAACCATGACTACCTATCTCTTCCCTTTCAGTGTTGAGGAATGGTCTGACTGCAGCAGAACCAGTAAAGATGCACAGCCGTCTGCAGGAGTTGAAGAAGGAAGAGGAGACTCTCCTCAAAATCAAAGTCATGCTCCAAGACCAACTGAACAGGCTGAAGGTGAGTGAGAGAGTCCACAATGAGTGTAGAGGTTTGTGCTTGTGTTTGTGGTAAATCTGATTTATATTTTATGTGTTTGCTCTGTTTTTCAGTTCGAAGAGGGGGCTTTAAAATCTATCATTAGTGCACAAACAGAAGAAGGAGCCTCTGAACGATCTTCCCCAGAAACTGAGGTAATCCCTGTCACATCAGACACAGCCCTGCTAAATGTGCACAGGTCACAATCATATTTTTGCCTGTGTTTTCGGATAATTTCACACTTCAGTTGTTTTATTGAAAATGAAGATAACTTATGTTTTACTACACTACTGTAAGCTTGGGGTGTTACAGTTTGCAGGCCCGCATAACCTCACACCCACACATAAACCATGTTACTTCGAGTAATAATGTTAAGACAGGAAATTGGCTAACTTGTTTGCGTTGCCGTAATCTGATTACTTTACCACCTAAGTTTACATCAGTACGACTAAGTTATACATAGCCATGTAATCCTATTTGGCTAACAGAAATGTTGCTGAGTTTATTAGGTTGATTAAAATGCCTTCAATTGTGACGAATAATCAGATTATTATGTTGCACGCAGTGGCGAACCGTGTCTATCACAACTGGACCTTCTGTAGACACACACCCCCCCCGCCGCCGTCTTGAAAAGGGTACTCACAACAATTCCGCAACAACTTCATCTTCACCTGTTGCACTTGTCATTTCAACGTTAAAAAACAATAAAACGGCATGAATTGCTTCGTCGCATTCATCTAGACCCTCTGTCTCGAGCCAGTTAACTAGTGGGCCTTCTAGAATACCCTGGAACCGAGGGAAACTCTGAAAGAATACGCCCATTGGCTACAAATCAATATATGATTGTTTGATCAAACTGTCAGTCCAAATGTACGCTCTCATTCAGTGCAACGGCCAGGGCATTCGATCAAGGATGTAGAATACCTTGGTTGAAGGATATTCTACCCAGAGACCCAGAAACATATCTGATTGGTTGCTTTCTTTTCTAACACAAAACCACTGAAATGCGTAGTGCATGGTCCGAGAAGGACAAACAAATCAACTTAACATTGTAATATTACAGATCAACAACACAGATACGATTCTCATTTATTCATTTTATATACATTTTATTTATATGATTAAATCGATTTTTTGTTTGTTTTATCTGAGTGTTCCAGGGTATTCTCTGAATACCTTGAACGCCCTGACGGTTCGCCACTGGTTGCACGTTATGTTGTCCTATAATATTTTAGGACTGTTTTTGTTTTTATGATTTAATTTATAAACATAATGTATGTACCCTTTTTAAGAAACTTTTCATATAATATTGGGAGGGATGGAACCCTCTTTAATGGTCACACTTTCAGAGCACACAGCACACACAGTGAAATGTGTTCTCTGCATTTAACCCATCCTAGTACTAGGAGTCTAGTGCTTGGAGCAGTGGGCAGCTATTGTACAGCGCCCGGGGAGTGAGGGGGGTGTCTGGTGCCTTGCTCAAGAGCACCACGGCAGGGCAGGAGGTGAAATGGGACCTCTCCAAGTAGAAGTCCACACTCCATGTTTAGGTCTGGTCGGGGACTTGAACCGGCGACCCTACTGCTCACAGTCCAAGCCCCTACTGACTGAGACACTGCCAATATACATATTGAATTACTGGATAATAGGATTTATATTCTGTTCACTACACTGAGAACGTTATTAATGGTTTTATGGCCTTGACTAGACAATCGAAGATTAAAACATTAAATATAAAATGCCTCTATTCTACTCATGCACTGTACAGTAGTATTTCATTACACTCTTTGATTTCATTGTATGCATCCGTCAGCTTAACATTTTTCTCTTCTAGTAATTACTTCTAAGGCACATGAAGCTATACCCACGAAGAATCACTGGGCAAAAGAAGTCTGTAAAAACAACTCTCAAAGACATACTGCTCTAGCTAGTTATGCATTCTCACTTTGACTTTGTTTCAGGTTCATATTAACCTCGATGATGAGGGCGAGATCAATCAAACCAAACTGCTACTGAATGCCGCTATAGATCTTGATATGGAGGAGGAGGACGATGAGGAGGAAGATGAAGAGGATGACGAAGAAGATGACATTGAGATTGGGTCTGGCCCTGATGACGATGAGGAGGATGATGATTACTGAGATTCTCAGTGTCTCATGGAGCTTAACTATTTGCACCACTGAAGAAGAACCACATGTTAACAGACATATGTTCATTTGTTCACCTGTTTATCACTTATACAGTTTAATTTATTTGAATGGAGTGAGTAACAGTTACAGTGTAATGATGAGTGGTGCTAACAGTACCCTCCTTGGTCTGGTTTAAGGCACAACAAACCACATAAGAATTTATTTGTCAAATGTTGTGAAAAAGGTCTATCTGAAATGCAGTAAGACAGTGTTATTAGCTGCTTATAGCTTACTAGACATATTGTGCATTTTGAGGATTAGCATTAAAATGTGTGGCTGGGCCATATAAGAAGATAGTACATATACATTATGCAAGAAATGATAATTGTAAGCACAAAATAAAATGTTTTGCATACATTTCATCTGACTGATTTTTACTATAACACACTTCTAGTTATACACAAGCATCATACAGTATAGTTGTTCTAAGTTGCCATGCATACATATGGGCAATGAGCAGATTCATGTTATTTTCAATTTAGGTTATACTTATGTAATTGTCCTAACCTGAGCCAGGCGAATGGATTATGCAGTGCAAACACTTTCCTCTAGCAAACCATTCAGCATTTTCTAAACAGCTAAAACAATACGGCAAGCCTCACAATAAGGCCAGCTTTGACACTGACAGCAGGGACAGCTCTGGAGAAGGGTGGTGCTACAACAGGAACATACAATAGAGAACGCAGCGATAGATATATACAGCTTTCTACGTGGGCGGCTGTTCCAGGAGAGCTCCCATTCACACAGGTACACACCTGCTGCAAATGAACTCTTCTTAAAGTACGCAGGTAATTAGACATAATTCATATGCTGTGAATCAGATTGGAGTGATGGTTGATGGATTTATGATTGATTTAGCTAAAAATAAATGACTAAAAATACTATTCATATTTGTTATATAAAAAATAATACCTGCACAAAAATGTTTTAGGGAGAAACAATCTGAGAAAAAGGTAAAATGTGTTTTTCAATGAGTGTTCATAATTCCATGAGCTTTAGATTCTTAAGGTGATGATTATGTCCTCTGCAGATACAACAAATTGTATCATACACAGCAAATGTGTCTAATTCGGCATTATATGATTAAGCTTCATTAAATTGATTGCCGATTTATAAGATGAAAGTATTGTGACCATGATGCTCATTATTTAATTATTTATTTTAATGTAAGATAATTGGGTTTGTTTAGTTGTGAGGACTTTACATTGACATTAACATTGACAATGTGGACAATAGCATTAAATATCTTTACTTTGTCTAATGGTTAGGTTAAGGCATTTCCCAAATTACATATGGTCTATATGTGGGTAAAGGTTGGTCCCCAATGTTAATGTGAT
>NW_011370580.1:191168-220859 GCF_000735185.1 Notothenia coriiceps
GGGACCCCCCATAGTCTATCAGATTGTATGCTTTTAGAGACAGTTTGATGGTAATTGGGATTATATCAAGATTATTTTCTGTTACTAGTTCAACTTTTATCAACACTTTTGAAAAGAGGGGCATGTGTGTACACAGTATATGTATTTTGATGAAATTACATGTTTGCTACCTAACTTGTAATCGTGATTCAGAGGTGATGCTAAATGATTGTCTTTTGTGTGCAGACGTGAGTGAGGGACTGGAGCAGAACCAGACAGTGACTGTGCTGCAGGCTCAGGAGTACCATGCTGCCCCGCTGTAGCGATCAGTGTGTGTTATGTGTTTGTGCTGGTGCTGTGTCTGTCTTCGGCTGAGGACTTCGACTGGACAAAGAACGACCACGGCTCCTTCTATTATGGCACTTTTCCAGCTGGTAAACACAACCTTTTTCTCCAGTGGGATGGAGTTAGTGCATTATAATGAACTAATAAGTGGTGATATTATACGTCCTAGAGCTGTTCATATTACCTCCTATCTGTTCATATGTGCTTAATAGGATTTTCGTGGGGTGCCGGCAGTTCAGCCTATCAAACAGAAGGAGCCTGGGACAAAGATGGTAAAGGATTGAGCATCTGGGACGTGTTCAGTCATAAGAAAGGCAAAATCCAAAAAAATGACACCGGGGACTCGTCTTGTGAGGGCTACCACAAAATCAAGGTGGGATTATCAAAGAGATATAGAGAGAACAGAGGGGGGGAAAGGAAATCTAAATATTTAACTCTGTGTGTGTTGTTCAGGATGATGTTGGTCTGATGAAGGAGCTGAAGCTTAACCACTATCGCTTCTCCATATCCTGGCCTCGACTCATTCCCACTGGCATAAAGTGTGAGTAACTTGCTTTTAATTCAAGTATTTCTGAACTGAACCGGCACATATTATTTCCTTTGTCAAATACAAAAAACTCTATAATTACATAACATTTTATTATTTGCAGCTGACCATATAAATGAAAAAGGAATAGAGTACTATAACGAGCTGATTGACCACCTGCTGGAGAACAAGATCACTCCCATTGTAACTCTGTATCACTGGGATCTGCCACAGGTTGGTATACAAGACGTTCATAAACCTTCAATCATCTTGCATCACAGCACAATTCTTCTTTACTGAGTTACTGCACTCTTTTTCTCCTACTAGTTCTTACAAGAGCGATATGGTGGATGGCAGAATATAAGCATGGTCAATCATTTCAATGAATTTGCCAACCTGTGCTTCGAAAGATTTGGAAACAGAATCAAGTACTGGATGACTTTCAACAATCCATGGGTAGGTTCAATATAAAGGATTTGCAGGTGTACCATTGACATGGCATAGCTTTGATTAGTTTATTACCTTTGAATTGAACTCCTGTTGTTCTCAGACTAATAATCTGCTAACATTTTTCATTTAGTCTGTAGCAGTGGAAGGCTATGAGACCGGTGAGCACGCTCCTGGTCTGAGGCTGAGAGGAACAGGCGCATACAAAGCTGCACATCACATAATCAAGGTAGGAGAGTTCATGAATATTCACTTATCAATAACACTTAGCAATGCATGTGCCACTTGAAATGTAAATCATGTCTAAAATAATCATCCCTTTTTCATAGGCACATGCTAAAGTTTGGCACACTTATGATACACAGTGGAGGGCGAAACAAAAAGGTAAACAGGGTCAAACTCAAGTTCATTATTTGCCTCTCAACAGTACTTTCTGTCTGAGTGTTGAGTGCTGCTGTTTGCATGTGCAGGTCTGGTGGGCATCTCTCTGTCTGGAGACTGGGGGGAGCCGGTGGATATCACCAACCAGAAAGACATCGAAGCAGCTGAGAGATACGTCCAGTTCTACCTGGGCTGGTTTGCCACACCCATCTTTCATGGAGACTACCCTCAAGTGATGAAAGACTTTATTGGTAGGTTCAATATTTAACATCCTGAATCCGGTGTTATATTGGTGATTTGGGAATTAACTAACTACTACTTGTTTGCACTGGTGGAATAAGTGTTCAGATCCTTTACTTAATTAAAAGTTGCAATATCAGTTTGTCAAAGTACTTGAAAACAAGTTGCATTTAAAATACAAGTAACAGAAAATACACTTTTGTGTATATTACTATATTGTATTTTTATTATTCATTCGTTTTATTATAACTGATTCATTCATGTTGTGAAAAATTCACCATAATCAGTCCACGTGGAACTTATTTGAACTATTTTGTATGCTGTTGCGTTTTTTCATATTTTTAATGAACAAAACACATGATAACCTGATAAAACATAATTCATTGTTGTCATGTTTTATGAAATAATCAATTGTGGTGAAGTTAAAATCGTAGTCTGCAAATTAATTAGTATCTTAGGTCAGATGAATGTAGTAGAGTAAAAATGGTCATACTTACTTCTGAAATGTAGTGGAGTAAGAGGAAAACATTGTATAAAATGGAAATACTCAGGTAAATTGCAAGATCCTCGAATGTATACTTGAGTAAATATACTCAATTACATCCCACCGCTGCTTGTGTGTGCAGGTAGGAAGAGTGTCCAGCAGGGCCTCGGGACGTCCCGTCTGCCCAGTTTTTCCCCTCAGGAGAAGAGCTACATCAAGGGGACGTGTGACTTCCTGGGCGTCGGTCACTTCACCACCCGCTACATCACCCAGAAGAACCATCCCTCAGCTCGTAGCAGCAGCAGCTACTTCACTGACCGGGACCTGGCGGAGCTGGTGGACCCCCGCTGGCCGGACCCCGGCTCTGAGTGGCTCTACTCCGTGCCTTGGGGTTTCAGACGTCTGCTCAACTTTGTCAAGGTGAATTATGGTCTTTACATTTGAATGATGCAGAAGAGGCTTATTGACAGTTGTGCAGAAGCTGAAATTATCTTGTAGGCCTTTAATTACAAAAATCAACTTATTGCATATTGACTTGTTCCCTATAGTCTCAGTATGGAAACCCAATGATTTATGTGACTGAGAATGGAGTCTCTGAAAAGATGCTTTGCACAGAGCTGTGTGACGACTGGAGGATACAGTACTTCAAAGACTACACCAATGAAATGCTGAAAGGTAAATGAGCTTATAATATAAGCACCTGCAAATCTTTGGTCATTTGGAGCATATTTATTTAAAGCTCAATCCCATTTTTGTGGTCAACTCACTCTCACTCAGCTATCAAAGATGGAGTCAATGTGAAGGGCTACACCGCATGGTCCCTGCTGGACAAGTTTGAGTGGGATGAAGGCTACTCCGAGAGGTTTGGCTTGTACTATGTGGACTTCAGGAACAAAAACAAGCCTCGTTATCCCAAAGCTTCTGTCCAGTTTTACAAACGCATCATCAGCTCCAATGGATTTCCCAATCAGAGAGAGGTAAGAGACTTAATGAGTCCTGCCTCCATTCCTTTCATGACAACACTTAGATATTCTACCAAAATGAATTGGATAATGCTCTAATGTGCCACCAAATAAATGTCAGTTATTTTCTGAAATTGCATTGTGAACCTCCACAGGTTGAGAACTGGAGGAGGAAGGCAGTGGAGACGTGTTCCACCAGTAACCAGCTCCTCGCTGCAGGTCAGTGTGTATTGCAGGTGAACTAGCTGGGGTAAACAAATAAAGATTCTGACTTAAATATCAAACAACTGGCCAATAGTATAGAAAAAAAGGGTAAATAATATCAATTGTAATCTGACTTGAATATGTGTTGCTGCCCCTCAGAAAACACATGGACAAATTATAAGATGAATAAGAATGGAAGTATAAGCCAAAGTTAAACAAATCTCTAACAGAATATCTGAGATATCTTTTTTGTTTGCCCCTCCAGCTAGAAGAAAATCCAAGGAACATGCAGAACTGCCAAAGGTTTGGCCAGTGCATGATGAAGTTTAGATCTTGAGGGTATATGTTTTTTTATATTATTTAATATCAGTTTGAGTGTTGTTGCTTTGTGATTGTGTTGTTCTAAAATTAACTAACATAATTGCAGTTTAACGCTTAAACATGCATCTGAAATAAGCGTGTACTCTGTGTGTACTATGTGCAACTACGTCTTCATATATTCAAACTTTTATTAGTGTGCTTGAATCTCATTTGCAACCATGAGCAGCCCTTTAGATTTCACAGCAGCTTTGACAAAAACTTTGTTTATCTATGGATTTGTGCCCATGGGGTAATTCACAAAGCAGGATTATAAATTCACTAAAACAACATAATACCAGTTAAACTGTCTCATACATTGGAAGTTGATTTATAAAACCAAACTCAAAAGTGATGTTAAGGAACACGATTTAGCAATGCCAGCTGATGACTGGTATTTATAAGTTACATTTCAGGGGATTTGATTCTTTCACAATAAACTGGCCATGTTACAAATTCTGCTTTCTGAAATATTCCCCATAATCTGCATGCAAGTTCTCAAAGGGTTAAAGTGTTGTCAATCAACTCTGAGTACTTTCTCTTTCTTTATTAGAGGAACAGCGGAGTACTGCTGCCAATATTCTAAGACTAATACATGGTAAGGAATCACTTATGCTCACAGAAAAAAGTTGATTTGATTTAGGAGGAAAATATTAACCCTTTGAGTGCTGTGCTGGAGCTTTATCACCTGCTTCATAAGCAAAGTCTGAACTATAGAAAAAGATTCTACGGAGTTGTTAATGTGTGTATGCTTTGCAGACCCTTTGACCAGCCACATGGAGATGGTAACTGAGATAGTGGTTCCCACCGTGTGCACGCTCTCCATTTTGCTCAGTGCCGTCTTCCTCATGTTCCTGCTGCGGAGGCGCAACTAAAAAATGTTTACAATCAACAAACATCAATACACATGCTTGTATTTAAGTGCATCTTTTCTTTAATTGATTATGTGTGAACATAAATACATTATTTGAGCTGAATTTGTAGCAAATATGTGACTTCATTAAAGTACTTTGATGTGCATACAATGTTTGCTAAAACAACTGATTGACTATTGAGCCTTTTATAATGAATGTAGTACTGGGTTAGGGTTAGTGTGATAAACCCTGCTGCATTTTGGGATTTTCTTACAATATTGCTGTGGAATATTACCATTGCAAACAGCCCTTGTGTTATATGGTACTTTGTGGTTTGAGTTGTTCAGCTAACATCTCTTTCAACCGCTTCATTGATCATTAAAAACATCTGTGAATGTGAACTGCAATAAGAAAACCATACATAATCACATCATCAAAAAACAGGACTTATATTTATTTTTTCCAAACAATTGACAATAATACAGTATATTAATAAAAGCATACACTTTGTGATGTGGTATAAGATATTCTGGAAAGTTCAAAAGGCACCTTTAAAACATGTTAATTGCTGATGAGAAAATAGATAATAACAATAAACGCGTCTTTGTCGTTAAGTTGTGCTCTGTGTGTAAACTCATGCAAAGTTGACGAGGCTGCAGCAAACCATGGTGGTGAAGAAGGCCGGATCCTCACTGTCCACATTCACTGTTTCATTTGGATCTAAATACAGAACAGAAAAGGATTATTAATGTTATCGGTACTTTATTAGGATAATTATTAGTTAATATGTTGCATGAACTATGTTTTGGAGTGGTGAGGATCACCCGCTTCAAAGATGACATGATCCACCAGCGGTCTGTCACTCAGCTGTACGGAGGTCCGGACCTCTTGGGGGCCGTGGCCACTGGAAACCTCGGCCCTCCACAGCACTGGGTTCTCTCTGTGGAACACACACACACGAGGGATCAGAAAATAGTCCCTGCTAAACCTATACAGTTGACACTAAAGCGCATATTGGGAGATCTGATCAAAAAACTTTGGATACAGAGGGTTTGAATTGGTTACATTTCAGTCACTACAGCTACATTTGAAGGTAGGTACGCACCTAGGAGCACATTACAAAATTGTGTGGAAGCAATTGGGTTAAAAATAAAAATAACAACACATATTAGTGGACTTACTTCTTACAAATGACTTCAAATCCTTTTTCTTTTTACTTCATACATGATGCAAATGACAAATGGCCCCTGCTACCTTTCTTCTAAGGCTGTAAGATATGGCCAAAATATTCCATCACAATATAGATCATTTCCTATCTCAATATAGACTTACATATAAATCTATAGTATGTATTCTGGTAAGTCAATAAGTTATATGAAACATGAGATGAAAAATGAACTACTAAATTAATAACTGACAGATAAAGGTATTGAGTTTCTTGTCATTATTTCTAATTTTCTCATAATTACAAACTTAAAGTGGACCTATCATGCTATATTTGAATAATATATTGTAGGGGCCATACCTATATAAAACATGTCTGCAACGTTTTTTTTGAAAAAAAAACGTTGCAGACATGTTTTATATAGGTATGGCCCCTACAATATATTATTCAAATATAGCATGATAGGTCCACTTTAAGTTTGTAATTATGAGAAANTGAAAAAGCATTACATCTGTTGGTCTTCAGAGACTGGTCAGCTTTCTGTCCCCAGAGTCAGAACTAAACATGGAGAAGCAGCGTTCAGTTATTATGCTCCAAATATCTGGAACAAACTACCAGAAACCTGCAGGTCCGCTGCAACTCTGACTACTTTTAAATCCAGGCTGAAGACTTTTCTTTTTGTCGCTGCTTTTAATTGAACTATTCATATCTTAAACTGCACTGTAACTTTTATTCATGTATTTTTTCTTTGAATGTTTATTTTATTATCTTTGCTTTTTAATGACTGTTTTTAAATGCCCTTTTCTTAATGTCTTTCATTTTTGTAAAGCACTTTGAATTGCCTTGTGTTGAAAGCTGCTATATACTGTAAATAAACGTGGCTTGCCAAAAAATATTAAATTAAAATGTAATACATTTTAAAATGGCATTTTCTTCCTTCCAATTACAACAATACAGAATGTCTATTATTCATATCAACAGTTTAACAGATGGAAAAAGATGTCTCCTGTTTCACCAAAAAAATCAATTCTCATCCCTGGTGTTTTTAAGTTTCCTCCTCTCACTTGTGTCACTTGGACCATCATTTGCTAAACAATTTTGTCCAAAAGCAAATCATGCTATACAAGATGCAATCCAATATTAAAGGTGAGCACAGAGAAAATGTCCCCGTTCAGCAGATATGTGTGACAAACTCTGCACTTGCATCATTCTGCAAAGTGTATCTAAACAACAAAGTGAAGTAGCAACAAGAAAAACACATTTTTGAGTGTGTGTGTGTGTGTGTGTGTGGGAGGGGGAATCTAATTGGATTCAGCCCAAGTCACCCACACAGGTGTTTTCACTTATTATGGCTGATTATATAACATCAGATTGAAGTACAGTGGAACTCCAGCTGAGTACATAATAATCAAAACTCAGGGGCAGGACTTTAAGTTTTTTGATGTTTCGATCACAACCAATGAAATTACATTCATCTTGTGTGCATTACTGCTACACCTCCTACCAAATCTGAAAGATCGCTTGAATTCCTACAAACTAAATGAATTAAACACTATTGAGCGTACAGATCAGTGGACCCCATCTATTTTGGCTTTTGAACCCTTTATATAATACACTGTACTTCGCCTCCCAGGAAAGAAACCCCCTGGTGTCAATGTTTTATTATCCATGTGGAAGACGGGGACTGTAGTCAGGTCTGATATCCCTGAGTTCCCACATCCCAATTTGTCAAAAGCAACTTAGAATTTACACAGTTCCTGTCCATTGGCTGAAGATAGAATACGACCAATCTTTCCTCTCTGTCAGTCCTGGTTTATGGAGAAAAAGATGATTTTGGCTGTAAGATGCTTTTGGTAAACCAGGCACGCCTCAGTGGCATTGTGTCTGTCAGGGCAGTGTGTAGAGACTTCAGAGCAGATTGTAAAATGGCAGCCTGTTTCAAGTTGTGCTTGATGTCTAATCTGCATGGACCGGTTGGGCTGACAGCTGAAACATCATTCACTAAGGGAGGTGATGGGCTCCTGCCTAACAGGTGAAAGCATTCATCGCTGGTTCTGACTTATATTTTCCACAGAGGTCAAAGTGACTGATACAGTATGGACCCTAAATTAAAGACAGAATAGATCAAAACGTGTTTCCATTTTGGGATCTATGAGAATACATCAGAAAGTTTAAACAATTAATAAGCACTGTTCGAATGAATCCTGATCGAACATCTTTGTTAAATGCAAAAGCCAGTTGATATTTTATATATGTTTGTATGTGGATGATTGCTAAACCGGGCATCTCTGGAAAAGCAAAGCCAGCTCTTGGAGGTTAAACATCTCTGAGTTGCTGCAAAAGTCCAACCTGGAGTAGAATATAGAAAATAATCTTCTTTTAATCCTCACAGCCACAGAAGGTGTCAACAAGTATCATATGTATCATATGTGTAAAGGGAGGCATTAAAGCAGGAAGGGTATTGCTGTGGGTTAAATCAGACACTGAATCCTGAGGGGTTTGGGACTGAAATAAATAATACAAGCGGAGCATGCACAGAAAAGGTCCCTTGTGGAGGGCTGATGAAAAAAAGATGATGAGATTATTTATTTTTTTAAATCTCTCTTAAAATGAGAGTACAATCAAACAGTATATATACAAAGTTAATGTTAAAAGAAAATAGAAATAGATGTAAAAAAATTGTCAATTCCAATATCTACTAAAGTGTTCAAATATAAGCACTTTATCCATCAATCGTTAAGTGTTTAAAATGCTGGAATGCGTACAAAAAGGATAGAAACAAAAATATATTGGAAATGCTCTGTGTAAATAATGCAACAATGCCAGAGAAATGCACAGTTGAGATGATTGAAAGAAAAAAGGAAATGGCATCTTCAGGCCGAGTCCCACATCTGGTCTGAATTAAACCACGATTTAGATTACAACATGGTTATCAGTGATTGTATGTTACTAAATGAATCACCCAAGTACTGTGCTTAACTACTTTTAATATATGTATACTTATTTCCTATCTTTATTGGCCCACAGTAGCTTAGTCTAAAGGGTCTTTTTTTTTTTACTATTTTTTGTACTATTATGCCCACTGCTCCTAATACTAGGATGGGTTCAATGCAAGTCTAAATATTACTGTGTGTGCAGAGGACTTCATTAAAATCCTCCATTTCCAATCAAATGCTAATGCTTTGTAAATAATGATAATAAAAAATATAATCATAGTAGAATTATTATGGATAAAGTTAAGACTGAACTGTACCTTTACAGGCCTGTATAGTAAAAAAGCATTGTTTTTTTTAAACTTTTGACCATTGTATGAACTCTAATCCATATATTTGTACATATTTCTTATTATTTATTTTAATTTATTTTTTAAACATTTGTATTCAGAAACGGAACAACTGTGATGTCACCTAATCAAAGGGGCAATGACGTTTGTCTGATTCTGATTTCAATAAAATATATTTCAATTATATAAAGTGCATTCTATTGGTAAAGAATACTATTTTCCCTTTAAGATTACATTAGTACGTTGACTTAACTCAAATGTTTTTACATTGTCGATGTCCTGCTAAAAGAGTACTTCTCCCTCCTCTGATGGTCATACCACCCATCACCAGCAGAGGGGGCACTATCCCAAGCCCAGCCATGCTGTCCGGAAGACAGATGTAAATATTTTTGTGACGTTTCATCTCCCGGATCATTCACATCCACCCATTGAGAAGAGCATCATCCCCTCCTGCACAGCTGTGTGTCTTATTCTCTGTCGAGTAACCTCACCGTGCTTTTTGATAGCAGAGCTCTCCTCGTTGTGTCCATCTTTATTTCCTGCAGCTCGTGTGTTTCGTGTGTCTTGTGTAACATGCAGAAGAGAAGGAAGCCAGAGCCCATCCAACTCAACCCAATCCCCGATGGAAACACTATCAATGGCACCGGAGCCACAGAGTGAGTGTCAATATTACATATTCATCCACTGATGTTCAGGTGAAGCAGGAGCATTGATAAGGGATCTCTGATAGATCGTTTATGTCAGGTTCATGTTCAATGTGCTGTAAAGGCTTGAGTCATCTGCACTCACATAACAGAAAACCTTCTTCACCTTACAGTATGTCCTCCTAGGTCTCCTAATTTGAATGAATTGTGTGTGTGTGTGTGTGTGTGTGTGTGTGTGTGTGTGTGTGTGTGTGTGTGTGTGTGTGTGTGTGTGTGTGTGTTTGTTATTTTCATGTTTGATTAATCAGTAGATTCGTTTAACTCAATCAATTTAACTTTAAACTGTAAGACGTGTAATAGTAAAAGTGAAAAACTAAACATTTACCTCAAACTCAAGTTGACAGTGTTAAACAGCATTTCCCGTCAGACCTATTGTGCAAAACACACAGCATACATATGCTTCATAATGACTTCAATCATTAAGCTACTATAACTTTGTAGTACATTAAGTTGCTGGTTCCCTGTTGATCAAGTCATCATTTCATGCACTATAGTTTACACAAAACTAAGCATCATTGTCTGTATTAGTTTTTTTTAAGAGTGGTTGCAGGTCGTAGCAGGAAAAGCAAACCTATAATTAATAACATTCAATCTGTCTTCAACGCATTCCATTTAGGTGAGGTTGTTTCAGGCCTCTGCCAGTGTGCATGTTAGTTCAATGGATTTAATTCTAGGGACACCTTATGGAACTGAGCCATAATAAGTGAAATATGTATCACCTTTGTGTCTGCCATGGTAAAGGTGTATAATGTGCAGCTCTCATGTCGTCTCTTCGTGGTCGCTCCATCTCCTAAAGCCCACTTCTTTTCACAGTCTTTTGACACAGATTGACCTGCAAGAGAACACAACAGGGTTTAAAGTTATGGGAAATTAATGGTTTTGCTACGAGACATGGATATCTCTATGGCAAATAAGAACCAATTCCTTTGCTGTTGAACAGGATATGGTAGGTGTTATCTAATTAATGGAGAATCAGCACCACAAACTACGGTCAACTGCTGTATTGGTTTGTGTCAGACATGGTAAAGGTGAATAACGTGCAGCTCACAGGTCGTTTCTTCATAGTCACTCCATCTCTCCCAGTTTGCGTGCACAATCATTAGACAGAGACTGACCTTTGCAGGGAGGCAGCGTGTAGAATAATATTGCTGTGTGTTGGAGGGGTTTTGTGTAAGACCTGTTCCCACCACTCTTTACCAAAGCACAGTAATGGAGATATTAAACAGTTGTGACAACATGCTCTAGTTATCATTTCACCGAGAGAGGAAGCCAGTCAGTCCAGCAACAAGCTGCATGAGTTGATAGGAAAATGACATAACATGTCATCTCGCATGATGGCGGATTTTCTTATGTCCTGTAGAGGAGGAACAGTTCATGGTTTTATCATTAGATCATATATCTGAGGGTGCTAAGATGTATTTATTTTTTGATTCATTGTTTTTTTCAATAAATGATGCGTAAGATCTGATTATAATTCTGCATTCATCTTTGAAAAATCTATTTCCACAGTTTGGAACTTTAATTAAAAGTAATAGGGTAACAACCAGCGGACATTTTCAATGAATTTGTTTAGTATTTTCTATATCGATGAATTGATTATTTGGCCTTTGAAATGTTAGAAGAGAGAGAAAACTGTCAATTGGTAAAGCAAGGTGATATCTTAAAATGTTGTGGGCGTTTTTAAAACCACAAAGATATGCATTTTATTAAGACAAAGAAAAGCATTCTCACATTTAGGAAGTGGGAACCATCACAAGGGAAAGATGTGCCTTGGCTTTGTTGCTGATGACATAATGTTTGGCTGGAGCTCAGCTGTGACTGAGGAGCATGGCTACTTTCAAAACGTTCAAACAGGACACATTTCTCTACCAAGATTGAGGGTGCCTTAAGGGACCAAAATATGTAAGGGTAATCTGTGAGCTGGTAAACTAAGTTTTTATAAATTGAGGATTGATTTGACTTAATAAATGATCATTATAGTCCTGCAACAATTTACATAGACATAGTGTGTAGAACCCTGTTTTCTTAAGTACGCTACAAACCCCCCCAAAAAGCATAGAATAGTATTAGAGACTCTTACTTTGGGTACATAGTTTGTCCCTACAGGTGTTTTTTATTTCGGCTGGTTTTGCCTCTTCTCAATTGACATCTGTCATGTTAATTTGTTATAAAGCCCAGATTTTATTTATGGCATTAATTAAGCTCTACTCTGTTTAAGAGTGTGATCATATAAGGCCCTTAAGCAGTTAGTAAGAAATTCCACCATCATTATTAATGTTTTGCAGTTTAACACAGATTCAACTGTTTTATGAGATTATTTACGCTTGCAATTCAAAACAATCTTGTAATAATATATCATTCAGCTAAAAATAATGAAAGCCTACCAGTTGTTTTGAATAGCGAGATGAGAAACGGCTGATGTTTCAGAACACACAAATACATCAGCCTGTTATTTTGGGTGATTTGGACAAGCACACAGTATCTGATGCTCATACTAGCAGCACAGGTGCTTCATATAGTAGGCAGATGAGCTAGATGCAATCGATGAGCCTCTAATGAACCCAGACCATTCCACTCTGGTGGAAAGAGTTGCCATTATAGCCCGCAAAATGCTTTCTCAGCGTGAACTGGCTGGCAGCCATGGGAGAAGTGTACTGAGTGCCCTGCATAATGCCAGCCAACATTATCAGAGCAGATCTGGAAACAAATACAAAACAACCTGTTCTTGGAAATGTTGGAAAAGATCGTACTATCACAAAAACCCACACTTACAGAATATGCCTGTTTTTTTAAAAGATTTTTTATTTGGCTTTATATTTCAGAAAAGTGTTGCTGTTAATTCATTCAAATCAGTGAGTGATGTTTAGAGAACCTAATAACCTGTATTCATATTGACATACAGTGTTCATGTGAATGTGTAAAAAAGAAAATTAATGATTAACCAACAGAGCAGTTGACCGTAGTTTGTGGTGCCGATTCCTCTTTGATTAGATACCACTTGCATATCCTGCTTAACCTCAAAGGATTTGGTTCTTATTTCCTATTGAGATATGCACGCTTGGTTGCAAAACAATACATTTCCCTTAAATTTAAAAACTGTTATGTTCTCTTGCAGACCTTTTTTTGGGGGTAATGCAATAACGCCTTTCTTGTGATACATTATCAAACGACTCTATTTATGTGCACTTTGCCTGAATTGTAAGAATGTAATGTATTAAAAGATGCCATGATGATCTTCCCCCTTTGGACCCTTTGTACTCCGCTGCAGTCCATGTTATCTAACTAATAATTACATATAATTGTGTACTTTAAAGTAGGCAAATACATTTGCAGTTCAAGTCCAAAGGTAAAATAGGCTTCTTCTCTCTTGAGCTTTGTGGCAAGCTGTAGAAATAATTTGTCTTTTGCCTTCCAGTTGATGTCCTTGGACATTGTGTGGATGGAGCATAAAAGGCCAGCATCGTGCTCAATCTCTCCGTAGTGAGGGGAGGGGGGGGGGGCTGCAGTGTGGAGCTACTGACGTCCCTCACAGTATTGTGTGGAGTGTGTTTCAGCCTCCTCCACCTCCAGCTCTTGTCGACAAAACACCCACGCTTCCCACAACCACCTCAAACTCAGTACCCCGTCTCCATGGATATGCAGGCCTACTGTCAAGAATAAAACCACTTAAGCCTCTCACTGCTGTGTGGTGGAGAGCAGCCGAGAGAAGAGCGCACTACCACGCTCTAGCTGCTTGTGAAAATGCATAATTAACACTGAGCCCACTGATATTATTGTCATCAGATATGCATGCAAAAATAAAAGACTAGTACTTTAAGTAAAGGTAAATCTTTTTGTTGAGAGATAAAGATGTAGGAGCATTGCATGCATATTTAATGTCCTTATTAGTGAATCTTAACATATACCTAAAATGCTGATTGGTTTCTTGTATCTATTAGTCAACATGAGCATATGTCTATACTTTTTTGAAACAACATGACTTATTGTTTGTCTTCAACTCACCTTCTTTTACATTTACTGATAGAAGCCCAAATGGATTTTTAACAGACATTATACAGCGCAGTGGGAGGGAAGAAGAGGTCAAATGCCGTAAAATCTCGCTCCATAAGATATTTCTCAAGAAAATGTATCGCCATGACAACAGCGACAAGGAGAGCGGCATCAGCGCTGACAAACTCAGAGCTTCCTCACTCTGAAACACACCCTGCAACACTTTCTGTCTTTCTTCTGGCTCTTTGGTTGGTTGATGTTGATCCCAGAGGAACGAGCGGCAGTCACACTCCGTGCTCTGTCTTTCCTCCAAGGTTTAAATATCATATTAAATACAGTAGATATGGATGAAATGAACATCTGCAAAAAGATCCCTCAGAATGAATTCAATAGCCTTTGTATCTGAGTAGGAATACATTAACAATATATAACTCCTCTTTCTCGCTGTCTTTCTCTATCTGCCCTCTAAGAACAAACTTGGATGCCCTGCAGAAGAAACTAGAGGAGCTCGAGTTGGACGAGCAGCAACGAAAACGTCTGGAGGCTTTTCTGACACAGAAGCAGAAGGTGGGCGAGCTGAAGGACGATGACTTTGAGAAGATCTGTGAGCTCGGTGCAGGCAACGGGGGCGTCGTCTTCAAGGTCTCCCACCGACCCTCAGGTCTGATAATGGCGAGGAAGGTAAGCTGAAAGAGAAGGGCTTAGGTGGGGATACTAAAAGCACTGTAACTAGAGGAGATGTGTAGCCTACATTGGAATTACATTCATAACGTACATGGGTATTTTCTTCAGTATAGCAGACATGTATTGGTTTTTACAGCCACCACCAATGTTTTTTTAACGAGTGTGCAGTTCAATTTGTTTCCCATTTTCCTGTATTTGTTTAACATGAACTTTGGTTAATTGAAAAAACAGACTGACTGTCACAACATCCAAGAGTACTGTATCATATATGCAAAAAGACAGGTGGACAATGAACAAGTATATTTATTCAAGTAATATACATAAGCACAATGTTTAAGTACATGTTCTTCACCTATTATTTGCATTTCCTGATATATGCCTTATACTACTTCACTACAATTGAGAGACACATTTTGTTCTATTTATTTGAATGCTTCAGTTAAGAAGATTCAGATTGGGATTAATAGTTGAATTAAGTATCAACAAATAAGTTATTATTTGCTATGTGAGGTTAGGATAAAACTTGGATAAACTTGAAAGATAAAATGGAAATTCACAAGCTACGCTGCAGTATTTAGTATTACAAATGAAGCTCCTTTTTTCACACGCTGCAACATTTATACACATACTATTGTACAATAAATATAGTATAATATTAATAAATAATAATAATTAAATAATAATATAAAGATAGTTCTTAAAAGGGCCGAATCATTAGAATCAGTTATTTTGTACATACAATAAAGAGTGCCAACCATAACGCTGTGTTCAAATTTCAACATTTTCCTTATGATCATGCCATGTATTTCATAATAAAGGAGGATTGAATCTTGCTTTTTTTCCTGTTCTTTGTGATGTAAGAGCATACATGAAACCTGCTTCCTGCTGTGTTGCAGCTGATCCACCTGGAGATCAAGCCAGCCATTAGGAACCAGATCATTAGAGAGCTGCAGGTGCTTCACGAGTGTAACTCCCCCTACATTGTGGGATTCTACGGAGCTTTCTACAGCGATGGAGAAATCAGCATCTGCATGGAGCATATGGTACTTATCTTTAATAACTTCTGGCTGCCAGCGTGTTTATACAGCATTCACTTTGAGTGCTGCTTTACAGACTGTGAGTGTCTGGTATGCGTTGCCCTGCATGTACAACCTCATTAGTATTGAAGGATTTTGTTTAATTGGGTTGCAATGCATAAAGGATATTTGAATTTCAAAGAGTTCTTTCAGTAAATACTGTTTATATTTTAATCCTCTGCTGGCTGTAGGACGGCGGATCCCTGGACCAGTCGCTGAAGAAGGCAGGCAAGATCCCGGAGCAAATCCTCGGCAAAGTCAGCATCGCTGTGGGTAGCTCCTTCCAGTTTCATGCTCTGGACGTCACACTAGAGCTACATTTGTTTTCTTTTTGATACAAATGTGCTAGTACATTATGTCTATTGCACGACTAAATAATGTACATTTCTTAATGCACTGATATGCAATACGTGTCTTTCCAGGTCATTAAGGGGCTTGCCTACCTGAGGGAGAAACACAAGATCATGCACAGAGGTAAATTACTATTTCATTTACTAAAAGATGCTATACATTTATGAATGAATACTAAGCTTATGTGTGCTGTTAATAAGCTCACATGATGCGGAGCATTGTTCTCCACCTCACAGTAATTCCCTGTTTTGAATGCAGAGAGTAGATCTGTGTTGTACATATAAATAATGAAAGGAAATGTTATAACAAACAAGCACACGGTACACAGCATGCACTGAGGCTTTGCAGCAGTTCCTCTGTGGAACTGTCTGTTCCCTCTTGAACACTTGCCCAATATTTTGCTGTCTCACTTTCAGATGTCAAGCCTTCTAACATCCTCGTGAATTCCCGCGGTGAGATCAAGCTGTGCGACTTTGGAGTGAGCGGACAGCTCATCGACTCCATGGCCAACTCCTTTGTGGGCACCCGCTCTTACATGTCTGTGAGTTATAAAGGACACACTCCTCCTTTCCTGCTGCTCTCATTCACACATTAGCATTTACAATTCATTTTCCAGAGTGTCACAGATGTATCTCCAAGGCAACAGGACACTCACAAATTAACTGGGACTGTCTATACATTTATATCAAGTATGAAAATATCCTTTAAGCATCAGCTATGTTAAAGTATGCTTACAGCACTGGAACATGGGACAATACAAAAAAAAAACTTACGATTTGTCATTACATACATGTCACTGTATGTAATGAATTTCAGCTTTGTTGCATGTCAATCTTTATGCAAATCACTAACTGATTTTTGCATTTGTGCTGTGCAGCCGGAGCGTTTACAAGGCACCCATTACTCAGTTCAGTCGGACATCTGGAGTATGGGTCTGTCCCTGGTTGAAATGGCCATTGGACGCTTCCCTATCCCTCCACCTGATGCTAGGGAGCTTGAACAGATTTTTGGCTACCCAGTGGAAGGAGAGGCAGCCTGCGGCGAGTCCTCCCCAAAGCCACAGCCCCCCGGGCGGCCAGGCAGCAGTAAGTCTGACATTATGCAGGGTTTTTAAATTACAGCATGTTTACCACAATAAAACTGACAGCATCGTGATGAAATAGTGACCTTGAGTGATGAGGACAGTGAAGCATGAAAGAGACCATCTTTTTTGTTTTTACCACCAGCATACAGTTCCGACAGACCACCGATGGCTATATTTGAGCTTCTTGATTACATAGTAAATGAGGTGAGTGGGCTCATCATGTGATCGCATCCCCACATGGACATATGTCAACTGCTGTATCAATACAATTGCCATCTACTTACCATTTCATCATTAAATATGCAGTGCTGACCGGACCTTTTAACATTTCAGCCTCCACCCAAGCTGCCCGGGATATTCAGCTCTGAATTCCAAGACTTTGTGAACAAATGGTATGTTGGGAAATATTTAATGGCATCATACACCAATCTGATATAAACATCTCCCCAGACTTTCTGCCATCCAGTGGTGTTAAACTACATTACACTCTAAGATGACATCTCTTTTACAGTTTGGTGAAGAATCCTGCAGAGAGAGCGGACCTTAAGCAGTTGACGGTAATAGTCTTTATTTACCAGTTTTATTATTCCCTAAATATTTCTCTATAGCAATCTAACACTTTCTTCCTTAGGTGCATTCTTTTATCAAGCAGTCTGAGGCAGAGCAGGTGGACTTTGCAGGCTGGCTGTGCAGTACCATTGGACTCAACCAGCCTTTGACACCCACCCACAGTACAGCAATGTGAGGCCTGATGCGTGTACAGCATACTCCATATCCCAAGATCCTCTGATGAATGGACTTTTATCATGAGTAAAATGTATCAGTTTATACAAAGTACGAAATGGGTTTAAAAGTTGTGCCATTAATAGTTGTATATTTAGTGTACAACCTACATGCCAAGTGAAATTAATATGTATTCAATAAGGCTACATTGCGGGCCTGCCTGAAAGCCATCTTTTTCTAATGATCAAATTATTTAATCATGACAAATGCTGCTCAACCTGTGTGCTTGATTTACCTCTGCCTTGTGTCCTTACAGCGCCAACAGATTATAGTCTTTGTTAGCTTTTGTGAAATAAATAGTATTGTGAATCAAAAATGTAAATAACATGTCTGACTCGTTCATTGGAAATCAAATATTTATTATATGACTGGTTTGGCAGTTCTTCTGTGCTTTCCAGGAATCTTCTTGGGCTTCAGTATGTTGGTTTTGATCTATGGAGAGAACAAATACGTTTTTAAAATTACATACATTTAAGGCTAAAGCGTTTGCTTCCATTGGTTAGTAATACACTTTATGTCGTTCAGGACTTCCATATAATCAGGGTTCAGAAACACGGACCGGAAGTAGGAAACTCATCACAGTTGACAAGGTATAAATATATTTTAGAAACTCGTTAGCAGTGCTTACGTTTGTGTAGGAATTGCCTTCTGGATCTCCTCACTTTTCACATTCCTGGTGTAAAGGTTGAGCATTATCCTCAAGTTCTTTAGGGATTCTTCTTCAGCACTCTGCAGTTGATGTTCCTGTGATGAAAACAGAACCCAATCTTAGTATGAACTTCTGCTAAAGAGAAATGTCGTTAAAGGCTTTTGTCGCTCAGGACTTCCATATAATCAGGGTTCAGAAACACGGACCGGAAGTAGGAAACTCATCATAGTTAACAGGCTGAAATAAGTGAAAATAACTTTAAGGTGCTTACGTAGGAGTAGGAAGTGAATTTCTCCAAATCTCAGACCCGTGTTGATGATCGTGTGCATGGGCAGGCTGAAATAAACAGCTGCCAGGCACGATTGTTCAGTTTGGTCAATATCATCAAGTTCTTCAAAGGATTCTTCTTCAGCACTCTGCAGTGGAA
Organism: Notothenia coriiceps; assembly: GCF_000735185.1. Taxonomy (NCBI): domain Eukaryota; kingdom Metazoa; phylum Chordata; class Actinopteri; order Perciformes; family Nototheniidae; genus Notothenia; species Notothenia coriiceps. Next base: position 210,144 of record NW_011370580.1, read on the forward strand.
GTTGTTCCTGTGATGAAAACAGAACCCAGTCTTAATATGAACTTCTGCTAAACAGAAATTGTATTTAAGGCTTTTGTTGCTCAGGACTTCCATATAATCAGGGTTCAGAAACACGGACCGGAAGTAGGAAACTCATCACAGCTGACAAGCTAAAAATATATGTTAGAACTTAGTTAGCGGTGCTTACGTTTGTGTAGGAAGTGCCTTCTGGATCTGCTCACTTTTCAGATTCCTGGTGTAAAGGTTTAGCATTAGCCTCAAGTTCTTTAGGGATTCACCTTCTGCACTCTGCAGTTGATGTTGTTCCTGTAATGAAAACAGAACCCAGTCTCAATATGAACTTCTGCTAAACTACAATTTTGTTAAGGCCTTGTGTCGCTCAGGACTTCCATATAATCAGGGTTCAGAAACACGGACCGGAAGTAGGAAACTCATCATAGTTCACAGGCTGAAATAAATGAAAACAACTTAAGGTGCTTACGTAGGTGTACGAAGTGCTTGTCCAAATCTCCGATTCCAGCTCAGACCCGTGTTGATGATCGTGTGCATGGGCAGGCTGAAATAAACAGCTGCCTGGTCTAAGGGTTCAGTTTGAGCATTATAATAAAGTTCTTTAGGGATTCTTCTTCAGCACTCAGCAGTTGACGTTGTTCCTGTAATGAAAACACAACCAATCTTAGTATGAACTTCTGCTAAACTACACTTTTGCTAATTACTTTTTGTCGCTCAGGACTTCCATATAATCAGGGTTCAGAAACACGGACCGGAAGTAGGAAACTCATCATAGTCAACAGGCTGAAATAAGTGAAAAATAATTCTAGATGCTTACGTAGGTGTAGGAAGTGAATTTGTCCAAATCTCAGATTCGTATTGATGATCTTTTTCATGGGCAGGCTGAAATAAACAGCTGCCAGGCACGATGGTTCAGTTTGAGCATTATCCTCAAGTTCTTTAGGGATTCTTCTTCAGCACTCTGCAGTTGATGTTGTTCCTGTAATAAAAACACAACCCAGTCTTAATATGAACTTCTGCTAAACTACAATTTTGTTAAGGCTTTTGTTGCTCAGGACTTCCATATAATCAGGGTTCAGAAACACGGACCGGAAGTAGGAAACTCATCATAGTCAACAGGCTGAAATAAGTGAAAAATAATTGTAGGTGCTTACCTAGGTGTACATAGTGCTTGTCCAAATCTCAGATTCGTGTGCATGGGCAGACTGAAATAAACAGCTGCCTGGCACGATTGTTCAGTTTGAGCATTATCCTCAAGTTCTTCAGAGGACTCTTTCTTCAGCACTCAGCAGTTGACGTTGTTCCTGTAATGAAAACACAACCAAGTCTTAGTATGATCTTCTGCTAAACTACACTTTTGTTAAATACTTTGTGTCGCTCAGGACTTCCATGTAATCAGGGTTCAGAAACACGGACCGGAAGTAGGAAACTCATCATAGTCAACAGGCTGAAATAAGTGAAAATAATTTGAGATGCTTACCTAGGTGTACGAAGTGCTTGTCCAAATCTCATATTCGTGTAGATGATCGTTTTCATGGGCAGGCTGAAATAAACAGCTGCCAGGCACGATTGTTCAGTTTGAGCAACATCCTCAAGTTCTTCTGAGGACTCTTCTTTAGCACTCTGCAGTTGACGTTGTTCCTGTAATGAAAACACAACCAACTCTTAGTACGAACTTCTGCTAAACTACAATTCTGTTAAATACTTTGTGTTACTCAGGACTTCCATATAATCAGGGTTCAGAAACACGGACCGGAAGTAGGAAACTCATCATAGTTCATAAGTTGAAATAAATATAAAGAAATGTAGGCGCTTACCTAGGTGTACGAAGTGCTTTCTGGATCTCCTCACTCTTCAGAACCACCAGTTGGACCTCAGGGATTTCCTCAATGTGGTGACCTAAAAGAGAAGATACTCAGTCAACAAAAGCTATCCACAAAAACTTTGGATGGCTTTGACTGTAGTGTTGCTTGCTCAGAAACTCATACTCGTCAATGCCTTATGACAGCTTAACGACAGCAGGCCACTGTCACTGTTCACAGGCTCAGACGCAAATTACACCATCATGGCAAGATAAATTGTAAGCTGTTTATCAATCAAAATGTCTAAACCCATTTTTGGACCCACGAAGAGAACGCTCACAACTTAAACAGTTTATCGTGCGATTGCTCCTTAGAATACTCACTTTTAGCCGACCTTCAGGGAAGCAGGATACGCCAGGTGCCGCACAGCTCATCAAGGGAAGGAGGTAATGAAAGATAAGTAATTTACCAAATGAAAAACGTTATCATATTGTGATATCCATTTACTAACAGTAGTAAATTATACTATTTGAACAACAAACCTGGGATTTCTCTGAAGGCTTTGGTGGCGGTCTTGGCTGTAGATGTGCTCTTCTGCATTAGATTCATCTGAGATTCTTCCTCTTACCACCAATCAGTCCACTCACCTTGTAGACCGGTCTTCAGGACTCGGGAGTATCCTTTTATCGAACCCATTGGACTCTACCTGTGATACCCATCCTACAGCTATGTCTAGGTCTACAGGAAACCACTCATCCGTACATCCTCTGATGGCTGAGTTTGTCTTACTGATAAATGAATCGATTAATAAATTAGATAAACACACCATTAATATATTTTATTTAGTTTCTTAATCTATATAAAAGCCATCGTGCTTCAATACCTTTTATAACCATAACAAATGCTCAACATGTGCTTTATTCCTTTCTGAATTTTTCAATGAAAGGTTCGACTCGTTCATTTGAAACAAATGATTTATTGATCACTGAACCTCGTCAAGTTTAGAACTTTATGCCTTGGGTTTTTTAGGTGCTCCCTTCTTTCCAGGCTTCTTCTTGGGTTTCAGCATCTTAGCCTTGATCTATAGAGAGAAAGAACAAGATGTCAAGTCACAATAAACTTTAAAATGTTAAGATTATGCTTCTAGCTTGAATTGTTAATTTACTTACAGCAGGGTTATGCTTGAGAATAGCATTACGTCTTGCTGTCTTGGCGTAAGGGTTGAGTTTGAGCATTATCCTCAAGTTCTTCAGAGGATTCTTCTTCAGCACTCTGCGGTGGATGTTCTTGCTGTAATGACAAAATAACGCAGTCTTAATATGAACTTCGGCTAAACAAAAATGTCGTTAAAGGCTTTTGTTGCTCAGGACTTCCATGTAATCAGGGTTCAGAAACACGGACCGGAAGTAGGAAACTCATCATAGCTCATAAGTTGCAATAAATATAAAATAACTTTAGGCGCTTACCTAGGTGTACGAAGTGCTTTCTGGATCTCCTCACTCTTCAGAATCCTGCTCAAGTCTGTGTTGGTCATCTTGTGCATGGGCAGGCTGAAGCAAACAAGACATTGAACATTTAATTGAAAATTAAAAATCCTTTGATGTTCAACTCAGAACTTCTTTTAATATCACAGAGTTTCAAAAACACGGACCATGAAGTGGAAGCTCATCACAGATCTGATCATAAGCAGTTGGGCTACAGGGAGATTGCTCCTTAAGTGCTTACGTGTATCCGGCCTTCAGGGAAGCGGGTTTACGCCATGTTCCGTACAGGTCATCCAGCTTGCGGAAAGCACTCTCGGTCCAGATGCAGAAGCGTCCAACGTGACCACCAGGGGCGAGCCTCAGGAGGTTCAGTTTGTTCACGTTCTGCAGAGTGATGCCTTCATACAGGAAAATAGCAACACTCAGGTTTAATGAGCTTGTTTGATTTAAATTAGGAATTTGAAGTTAACTCATTTAAAAACATGTACAACTGACACCCAGAAAATATTCAAACAACTTGGGACAGGAATTACTATGAATTTATTTGAAGTTTCTAGCACCATCGGTGGGCATCCACTACCTCCTGAGACAGAGGAATTTAAACTATACATCTGTAGGTTTAAGCTAACTTCATGACAGCCATTTACCTACATTTGTATACCAAACACACCTGGGATATTTCTGAAGGCTTTGGTGACACCGCCGTCTTGGTTGTAGATGATGCATGGCCCTCTGCGTTGGATACGTCTGCGGTTCCTCATCTTACCCTTACCGGCACGCATGCGCTGAGAGGCGTAGACCTAAGAAAAGAATGTAACCATTTAAATAAAGCCAGAAAAACCAAAAAAAGAGGCCTTACTGGCAGGAGACATTCTGTTTGAAAATGTTAAATTACCTTCTTAATGTCATTCCATGCCTTGAGCTTCTTCAGCAGAAGCACTGCCTCCTTGGTCTTCTTGTAGCCCTCAACTTTGTCTTCAACAACCAGTGGGACCTCTGGGATTTCCTCAATGCGGTGTCCTAAACATCAAGATAATCATAGTCAACAAAACCTATCTACAAAAACTTCAGATAGCTTTGACTTTAGTGTTGCTCTAGCTTGCTCAGAAACTCATACTCGTCAATACCTTATGACAGCTTAACGACAGCAGGCCACTGTCACTGTTCACAGGCTCAGACGCAAATTACACCATCATGGCAAGATACATGCTAAGCTGTATATTAAAGAAGATGTCTAACCCTATGTTTTGTCTTCACAAATGTTTTGGAGCTTACCCTTGGCCATTACAAGAGAGGGAATGGCAGTTGCAGCCACGGCAGAGCAGATGGCATAACGCTTCTGGGTTGTGTTGATTCTGCGGTGCCAGCGACGCCAGGTTTTGGTGGGGGCGAACATACGACCTCCACGACACATCTAGACCCAAGTCAAGGAGGTTTTGACAACAACTGAAGTAACACAAGTATTAAGAGTTCTAAATACCTGCTCAGACTCAAGGATCGTCAGCCATCTGTGCCAGCATATGACAGCAGGCATACTGTCACTGGTCACAGAGTAAGTCGCAAATTACACCATCATTGCAAGTCTTTTGTGTCAGCTCTTCTAGCTATACTCAAATAAGTTAGTTAAAAGAGCTCAAATTTTGGTTGATTAGGATACATTTCCAAAAGCACCCTGGCCAGAGCGGTGTGTACCACCACCCCTCACACGAGGGATACGGGCCACAGCTCTTCCTGTTCCCCAGGACTCTGCACTGGTCTGGTGGCCTGAAATAAACACAATCACACAAGTTACAAACAATATACATAAATGTTGTGAATGCATGCAGTCAGGAAACTTTTAAATAAAATCCTGTAACCTGCAAGTTCAAGTCAAATACACACTCACCGGCCAGTTCACTGACTGCATAAGGCTGGCGGCTGTTCTTGCGCATGTTGGTGTGAACGAAATTCACAACATCAGGGCGAATTGGAGCCTTGAACACAGCAGGCATGACAACATTCTTGCCAGAGATTTCTCCTTTCTCGGAGTAAACCGAGATCAGGGGTCGGGCACAAGCCTAGGAAGCACATTTAACAACATTGAGAAACAGATCCATTGGGATGACTAATAGAACGTCATGTACACTTGAAACTATGTAGGGTCTTTTAGAGAAATGTAAATAATTTAAACCCGTCTTAAGACCCAGCAAACCCATCTCTTAACATGTGGGGGCCTCAAACTACTTACATTAACTTTAAAACAATCTGATACAACTTGGTGCAATTGGTGACACGTCAAATCAAGTGCACCTCGCACTTAACCGAAAATAGCAGATCATTAAAGTTTTAGACATTTTCGATTTACCGTGAAATGTCAGGCTGTTGGCCTTAGCCTAGCCTAAGTGTGCTAACATGAGTTAGCCAGATATTAATTAAAGCATTATAGATGGTGCTAACGCAGTTGAAGGCATGCAATTAAGTCTCATGATATTAGCATAAACAAAACAAAAAAAATAAACCCCATTTAACGAAGTGCTATCTGATAGCTGCGTGTAACATATCTAGCACTCAGGCGACAGGCACACGTGTAACTTGGTCGACTGAAGCTGTTCGTCCAAAATGGCTCCTCGTGTTAGTTTCGCTAGCCGGGAGCATTCCATCTCGCTCCACTTTGAACCCGAATTTAAGCTTACCACAGACAATCAATACGGCTTTATTTGACAAGTACAAGCACCTAAATACATTCTAACTTACAGAACAACATTTTCATAGCGATCTGAGGGGTATGTCTTACCATTTTCGTTTATTTATTTTAGGCTCGCCGTGAACCAAGCTCCTTACGGTATGGCGGCCACAGTAAAAAAGGAAGTGTGTAAGTCACCCGTAGAGCTTTATGCCTCCGCCTTGGCGAGTATCACTTCCGCCGACAGATTATTTTTCACAATTGTCTTGCTTACCGCACGGAAAAACATTTGTAGATTAGTAACAAATTATTGCGTTGCTATTTTGACTTTGCAATAATCACACTGCTAAACAAAACAACCTTAAAGTAAGTGGCTTCAGCGGGGACTATTTCTTTACGCCATGTTGGCGCACGGTGAACGGAAAGCCCGAACTACCTCCTTAGTAAACGTTTCCTACAACAAATATTATTTAATTTCTATATATTTTACATTTTATTTGTGGTTATGTTATATATGCACTACGGCTATTTAATTCAAGTCATCACATTTAAGTGTAAACTGAAAATAAACACAAATAAAATGATGACCTGTGACCTCATGACGTCAGGACCCAAGTCAGCGCGCGAGTATCAAACATGACAACAGAAGCAGCTCAAACTTCATTCTGCTAACTTCTCTTTTATTTTCTGCATGTTATTAGTTCTGCAACAAGTAATCCGTTTTTTATTTTGCGATGGGCTCAAGGGTGATCTCCATTGCAAAGGAGTTTTACAATACTCTTCGGTGAGTCTACTTTTGGGTGCTCAACTTTACCAATGTTGCTTGTTTAGCCTTTTTAAGCTAACGTCAGATGACTGCTAGGCAGTGAATGAACTGTCACCCTTTATGTAGAATAATATTGAATTGCTTAAATACCATTAATTACCAATCTTGTCGTAGTAATGTGTGTTTTTATTCGTTTGTTTGAAGGTCCCTCCAAGATCAGGAAAGCAACAATCCATGTATCTATGAGGTATTTCATTATCCCTTAGTACAAATCGGTCGAGTATGTATCTATTAATGACGTTGATAAAGTATCTGATTAATTTCAGGAGGACACTCAAATCTTAAAGATGAATGGAGACAAAATCCCTGTGCTGAATACATACTGTGGAAACCAGCCTTTATTCATTTGTGAACAACCTGTGAGTATTCTTAATGTTATTAAGAGATGTTAATGGGTGTCTGCAAATCCTAGACAAGTATCGCTGTGTAATATAAAGAATATACATAAATAACTTTAAAACAATATATTAATGGCGATAATTGTATTGTGTAATACAATCCTGCATCATTGTTAAATCAAGGGATATTACTCCAGATACCTGCAGATATCCTTTTTGTATATACAATTGTAAGTTAACCATTGGATCATGTTTGTGTGATGTTCTATTTTTGTGATTTCAAAAGGTTCCAAAAATATATGAACCCGATGATCAACCAATGACTAAAACATCTAACTGCGCTAATGAAGATACTGCTAATGAAGATACTGCTAATGAAGATACTGCTAATGATGATGATGCTGAGGATGATGCCAATTCTCTCCCAGAATTGGGACCACAGCCGCTCACAATAATGAAAGCAAGGTGACCGATTCTAAGAAAACTTCATCTAAATGACAAAGATCTAGTGGGTTTGTATAACCCATGTATCAAACACACTGTTGATGACAAACAAAATCTATTTTTGCTTTTTAGGCAGTTGCTGTCTTGGTACACATTATCTCAAAATGCTAATGTATCAGCTGTGGACAACAACCCTGCCTTACACCCGCTGTGGGTGCGATGTGACATGTCGGATCCGGCTAGAACAGCCTGGGTCGGAGCTGAAACCGTCCGCACGGGCAATAAAGTGTCTGCTGTCAAATTGTATTCCATTACCTGCAAGGGTATAACTCAAATGCTTTATACCTCTTTGAATAACCCTTTGTTGAAACTTTATCAGATAAGTGAATATTTGTTTTTCATTAACTTTGGCAATTGTGCTAATCCGACTTTATTTGTGTTAGGCTCTACTGTGGACAAAAAAGCCCTCATAACCCTGGACGTGCTTAAACAGGAGCACAAGAAAAGGCACCCCCCATCCTCGGTATGAGCATCCTTTCTTGTAATTCAGTGTGAATTAATGTTCATTCACTTTCATCTGTTGATGCTTACAGACAGCGATTAAAGGCAGTGCCAGGTTCAGCTTGTTTGGTTCCACTGTTGTTGAAAACACCACGGTTGAGTCACAGAGCAGTGTGACGGTGGATTTCAAATGGAGCCATGTGGAAAGTGTCCTGGAGACCCCTCCCCTGTCCTCTACAGCAACACTGGTAAGCACCAGTAATTCACATTTAAAAATGTATCTTCCTTTAACATGAATGCTTACTTTTTATATGTCTAAAGTTGAATTTTATTTTAGTATGACCATTTCAAATATAGGATAAAGTGATACATGATGTGTACTTGTTTATCTTTGTTCACATGCAGAATATCAGAGTTGCCATTGGGGACATGAGGAGCCCGATGTACGAGATGTACAGGGAACTAGAGTTTCTTCAGGTTTGTGTCCCACATTAATCTGAGGTGAACGACCGTGAGTATCAATACGTAAATAGACAACTAAATATTTCAGATTTCTGTTATTTCAGTCTCTTGCAGATGGTTTAAGAACTGGTGAGACTGAATGGATGGAGCCTTTGGAAAGCACATCAGCTGTAAACCTGACCAAGGCGTTCCTAGAAGGTATCTGTTTTGTTCAATCGAGGCACCTTTATCAGGATTTCATGACAACAGTAGGTTAAGACTGTCTTTGTTTTATTATTCACCCAGAGCTTCAGGGCACTGCAAAGACACTACAGGAAGATGCTGCAAAAACAGCTGAGGTAAGTTAGTGTCAATATCAAGAACTCAAAGGAATATTTCATTTTCCAAGTTCATTGATTTCAGGATGAATAACATAACTTTCTTGCTTTGCCATATTTTTTAAAAGAACTCAAAGCCGACGACAGACATGGACACTCCCATTTTCAACTCTTTCTTGGAACGAGGCGATTTGGATTTCGTGGAGCAGCTGTGGGTTCGGATGAGAAAGAGTGAGTCAGTTTGTCAATAAGGAAACTAAATATCACTTGATCTATCATTACAAAGCAGCAGTTCAAACCATTTCCCCCCATTTTGTTTTTCATCACAGGTGTGACTTCATATCAAGATATTGGAGACTGTCTGAAATTGGTCACAGAAGCTCTAAGATACGGTGACATCAAACCCTGGGTATGATATGATGCAGAATCAGACAACTGTTTATCATTGAGAGGAGATTGAGGCTTGTGTGTGAAGTTTGTTCTGTTTTGTTGAATTTCTTTCAGATCCACAGAGACAGCAGCAGCTCTCTCAGTAAGCTCATCCTGCAGTCGTACCACCAGCAGATCGACCACGTGTCTCTCGCAGGTGTCACCCCTGTCCACATGCTGCTGGAGATGGGGCTGGACAAGATGAGAAAGGATTACATTAACTACCTCATTGGTAACCTCTTACTTATCTGTATACATGCATGTCATTCAGAGTCTAACAGTCATATTGAGCCTCAGTGCATGAGTCATACAGTCAGGAAACTTTAAATTAAACACACTTTGCTTTGATATTCTTCTATTTTCTACTTTTTTCCTCAGGTGAAGAATTGACAACCCTAAACCACTTGGTAAGCCTAAGACTATTTGACTGACAACCTTTTTTAATTGACTGTCACCAAAGTATTCTAAGTTTGAATATTTTACTCCTTAGTGTTATTTCCTGAGCACTGAGGTTGACCCCCAGGAGCAAGTGATCAGACTCCGGAAACTGCACCACCTGCTGGAAGTAATCATGACCTGCGGTACTTTCCTAGGTCTGCCCTACGACAGACTTTTCCTTCTCACACAGTAAATCAATTTATCTTCTTCCGCTGATTTTTGAGTTTGCTAAATGTATTCTGCTAAAGATTAGATTAAAGGTGAAACTTTTCCCCCCCCCCACAGATCATGTCTGCAGCACTACAAAACATACCCATATGATGAGGAGCATGAATTCAAACTGCAAATCAAACCTGCGCTGATCAGCCATTTCTACCAGAAGTAAGGAATGTAAATCTTAGCAGAAATTAAGTAGGGCTGGGTGATAATAAATAACATTTAAGTTTTAAATAGTAAGCACATACTAACTCAGGTTTCTCAGAAAATGTGATGTGTAATACTTTAAGACAATATCATTTGAAGATTGTTCAATGAATGCGAGTGTTTATTTTCCCTCATTATTTTCAAAAATAGTTACATTTTCACTTAAAGTGGACCTATCATGCAAAATGCACTTTTGTACGTCTTTTATACATGAATATGTGTCCCCGGTGTGTCAGGGAACTCACCAAGTGTCAGAATACACAACCTCTCTCCTTTTCATTGAACAATTCTTCAAATGATATTGTCTTAAAGTATTACCATCACATTTTTCTGGAGAAACCTGAGCTTAGTATGTGGCTTACATTTAAAAACTTAATAATGTATTATTATCACCCAGCCCTTACTTAATTTCTGAGCTCTATACAACTAAAGGATTTTCTGATTGGTCTATGATTCCATATGCAGGCTCCTGCTGACAGTTTAAAAAATTTGGTAAAATGGCTGATCAGCGCAGGTTTGATTGCAATGTTTTGAATTCATTAGCTCCTCATCATATGGCGTATATGTATTTGATTTAA
>NW_011370581.1:0-1952 GCF_000735185.1 Notothenia coriiceps
AAATCCTAAATGGAATGAACAAACTTTTGCAGTCCCAGTTTCCCAGCTTTGCAGTCTATCCACGGGTACTGCCTCCGTCCATACCTCTGGGAAAGGTGAGCTTGAGCTAGCCAGGGTAATGTTGCTAGCGCTAGCTACGTTAACGTTAGTGCTAGCTTTTATCCACGTCTTTAGACGGCTCTTCTGATGATGTAGTACTAATAGCAGCTTCACTTGTAGCTTCGGTGCTGCTAGCCTCTTTCTCCATCCATCCATCCATCTTCTCCCCTTATCCGTGGTCGGGTCTCGGAGGTAGCAGTTCCAGCAGAGAGCCCCAAACTTTCTTTTCCATGGCCACATCAACCAGCTCTGACTGGGGGATCCCAAGGCGCTCCCAGGCCAGAGAAGAGATATAATCCCTCCACCTGGTCCTAGGTCTACCCCTTGGTCTCTTCCCAGCTGGACGTGCCTGGAACACCTCCCTAGGGAGGCGCCCAGGTGGCATCCTAACTAGGTGCCCGAACCACCTCAACTGGCTCCTTTCGACGTGAAGGAGGAGCGGTTCAACTCCGAGTCCCTCCCGGATGACTGAACTTCTCACCTTACCCCTGTTAGAATGTGAAGCGAGCTTTATTTAAAAGCTGATGAACAAGAACATGGCATGAATCGAAATGGTAGCACAAGGAAACAACAACACAAGAACTGACCGTGATCAACATGGAGGGAGACAGGAAGACAATGAACCAACAAGGCACACAGGGGAAGACAAGACTACAAAGAGGGGTAATCACAAAGACACAGCTGGGTAAGGGAGGCAGAAACACAAGGGCAACAGGTGAACACAATCAGACAATCAGACACAGGAGGAAAATCACAGGAAGGAAGACCAGAGACAGGGAGAACAGAACAGCAAAACAAAACCCACCACAACACACACAAAACCAACATTGTGACACAACACCAGGATCATGACAATCCTTAAGGGAGACGCCAGCCACCCTGCGGAGAAAAGCCATCTCGGCCGCTTGTATCCGCGATCTCGTTCTTTAGGTCATGACCCATCCTTCATGACCATAGGTGAGGGTAACCAGCAACCCTTCGGTTCCCAAAACAAGTCCCTACAGACTGAGCTAGGACTCACTGAGGGGGGTTTATACTAAGATGTTTACCCAGAAAACTCTTCAGTAATGGGTGGGTGGTTGGTAGGGTTAGTATCTGAGATGTTAGGGTTAGAAACGTAAGGTAAGAACAGGTAGGTAGGTAGGTAGGTAGGTAGGTAGGTAGGTAGGTAGGTAGGTAGGTCAATGGGAAACAGGAAGGTAAGAAGTTAGGTATTAGGACGGTATGAAGGAAGTAGGTTAGTTAACTGGTAGGAAAGAAGTTAGCTAGGTGTCAGAATGATATCTAGGTGGGTAAATAGGCAGGTAGCAAAGTATATGTAATTAGGTGGCCGGTAAATGGTAGGTAAGGAGGAAGAAGGTAGGGAGGAAACAAGGAAGCTAGGTGTTAGGCAGGTAGGAAACAAGTGGTAAGGTATAAAGGAAGGTAGGTAGAACAGAGTTGAGTCTGTTAACTCGTCTTTATCCTATGGGGTTAGATTTGTCTCAATAATATTTCATAACAAGCAGAGATCTGAGATCCACAAACACATTGTTGGTGGACAAATACAAAATGGATTCACAAACGCCTGATCGTGAGAGAGACTCACAAATTCCTTTTGTTCTTCTTTGTAAACTAATTATGGTATTCACAGATCTTTTTTACTTGTGAAAATATTTGGTGTATTTACAGATCCGTTTTACATTTGTACATTTATTTTTGTGAGTTTGCAAATCTTTTTAATGCATCTGTGGAAGGAGTTTCACATTTTCGCTCTGAAGAACAGGTGTGAAAACCTGGAGGAAAATCAGACGTCTGTCACGGTCCCATGTCATGGCCCTTTCTACTGATCATAGTTCCATCATTGAGGTCTA
>NW_011370581.1:1984-6356 GCF_000735185.1 Notothenia coriiceps
TCGCTCTGAAGAACAGGTGTGAAAACCTGGAGGAAAATCAGACGTCTGTCACGGTCCCATGTCATGGCCATTTCTACTGATCATAGTTCCATCGTTGAGGTCTACTAGAATAGATTCACATTGTTCAATGTTCCAAACTCACATTGGTTTCTCATACAGCATCTCTGTGTATTTACTCTCTGTCCTACACGGCTTGTTGGAGCTCCTGCCCCCCCTCCCTGTGAGCCCACTGTGCTCTGATTGGTCGACTCGTTGCGAGGCTCGTTGCTGCGAGGAGCGGACAGGTTTCCGGGTCGGCGATACAGCGAGAACAAGCGAAACTCATCCTGAGCACACAAACACTCACAGCCGAAGTAAAAACAATACGTGTGGCTTGATATTGAGTAAGAAAAGGTTTAGAACGCTGTGAGAATGGGTCTGCAGAGAGCATTTCTCCACCATCCCAACTCGTCTATTACCAGCCAGGGAGTTGAAGGGAACCCTAACCCTAACCCAGGAAGCAAACAATGGAAAAGAGAAATCCCCATCGAGGCGTTCTGGAGCAGCACAGACAGGTAATAACCGGAAAAGGATGACATGGGTCCTTTAAAGTTAGATATTGCATCTCACAGCCAAGCACGCGTAGCTCCAGGTGTGTGAGTATCATCTAATAATCCAGGAGTCTCAGGGGCATTGAGGTGATCTTTGCAGCTGTGTAACGAAGCAGAGAGTTATCATTAATAAAGGTTAATCTGTTCCGATGATTCAAAGCTCGTGGATATTTTGGGCCTCCGGACGAAGTTTAAATGTCACGTTCGAGTCTTCACGATGAAAAGGGCAAACGTCCTCAGACACTGATCCAATGTTTACCCCCTGCAGATTCCTGACGGTGTGTTCAGGGACCTCTGGTTTCAGTGATTAATCTGATTAACAACTGTGTAAAAGCAACAGGCGGACAGCAGGACACTGTGAGACTGTAGAGATTAAAGTCGGTTAAAAAACAGACTATTATTTGATATATACTTATCGAGTAAACATGAGAATATGATCTGATAAAACACCTTTCTCATCTCAGGATATCTGACTATTTTTTCTGGAAAATTTGGGACTATTTTGTAGGAAATTCTGATAAAAAATTTTTTTTAAATAACAGCGTTAATATCAGAAAATATCCACTTTGTTTTTCAGTAAATGTTTTTTTTTCTTGTGTATTTGTTACTTTTCTCAAATATATTCCGACTTTAATGTCCCAGAATATCAGATGTTGTTCTTGTAAATTATAACTTTGATTGTAAAGAATATCTGAACGTCCGATCTTACATTTTTGACATTTTCTCGTAAATGCACACCTTCAAACCCGGAAAACATTCATGTTTTTTTCTAGTAAATTCCACTTTAATCCTAGTTTCTCCTCTGAGTATAACCTCCTTCCTGAGCTCTGACACATATCCTGTTACCTCCCAAACAAGCAACAGGAAGTGATGACTCGAGCAGACGACAGGAAGTGAGAGTGTTTCTCCGCTAACATCACGGCGCTGACCTCTGACCCCCCGCTGTCACTCAACCTCTACTGAGGGAACGAGAGGAAAAAGACGGGGGTTCAAAGAGAATTGGGCGAAGTTGGTTCAAACTTTTAGAAACGTAACCGTGTTGTTTTAACTCTCTGAGACACATCTTCTGTGTGCATGTTGTTTCTACACCTTCACCTCATGAGCTCACCAGAAGGGGATCTTCAAAACTCCAGATTTAGACTCTTATTAGTTTTTTATTTATTTTTAATTAGATTTTTGGGGATTTTGATATTTTTTCAATTTAGATTTTTTCAATTTGGGTTTTCAATTTTCTTTGGATTTAGATTTTATTTTAAGATTATATTTAATTTACATATATTTTTTTATTTATATATGTTTTAGATTTGGATCTTTTTGACTCCAGAAATATGAAAATGGTGTTGTTTTAACGATGTGAGAATACAACCCTTCTTCTTCGTAGCACACAAGTTGTGAACGCCAAAGTCAGAAGGAAATCTTCAACACTCCAGAAAACAGACCATCCGAGGAGCACCTGAATGCAACACGAACCACGGCGAAGATTTACAATTATTTCAGATTCCAGTTTGTATGGAAACGGTATTTGTGGTTGTACTAAAACATTAAACACTTTGTGTTCCAGATTCCAGGTTAGCTGGATGGGACCAACCCTTCCAGTATTCAGGGTCTCATCAGCTGTTTCTGAGGGTCCCACCATAGTTCCCACAGTTCCTCTCTAACAGGTGCAGATGAAGCTGAGCCGCTCTCTTTGCTTTAGATCAGAAGCTGAACTGCACCAACAAACACCTCCAGAGGCATTCAGAGATATTCACTTCAAGAAAGTCACAGAGTGCTGGTGAGTTAGTTACAGCGCCAAGGTTCAGTTCAAACAGATGTGTTTTCAGTCAATGGGGAGTTCATTCCACCAATCAGGAGCCAGAACAACTACTAGAGAGAAACACAGGTGAGCACTCAGGTCATCAAACAGGAGGGAAACAGAAACAGGAAGTAACGAGAGACATTTTCAAAATAAAACAGGGAAAACTCACACGTATTAAAACGTCCGTCGTCTTTGGTGAGTTGTAAAATAAAGCACATGTAAAAACCCTCTGCTGTTTGTGAAGCCTCTGATTGAGCTCGGTAACGAAGCTGAGTTTAGTCCTTAGTTTGAGTCGTTAGTTTGAAAGCCTCAGCTATGCGTAAAGTCATTAGGAATTGATGCCCAGGACTTTGACTAATCACAGTACTTTCTGTGTGGGTTTGAAAGTACGTGCTCTCAGTAAAGGTTCCCCGGTGAACTCTAATTAGTGCAGGAATCACACTAAGTGCATCTGAAGCCTCTGAATGCCATCCGGTCTCATGAAGCTTTATCTTCATCCCTGAGTCATGCTCACATCGCTCCTCGTCTTCATCACATTCACTGAAGAAGAAGATGATCACCCCGACGCCCCCGAGAAATTAAACGTCTGTTGATGACTCACAGCTGAAGGAATCAGGAAGTCCCTCGCTGCTCAGAAACCTGCGGAGAGGGACTTCACGTCGATTTCATTTGGCGGGATGTGACTTCCTGTTAATGTGAGGAGACGTCTGTTATTTAAAGTTCACTAAGAAAGGAGCAGAGGGGATTCAACGCTGCAGTCTCAGGAACACACACTTAGGATGCTGCCCTCAGAGACAAGAAGCACGAGTTTATAACTCATTATTTTGTGATGTTTACACGATTTAATAATGATTTTATTTTCGGTTTTTGCACCATTTATTTTCTTAGAATTTGCATTTTTTAAACAATTTTCCCAATTTCTGACTTAATTAAAGCGATATATGCGTACTTCTGGAACTGGAGAATTGTGCAGCAGAGGTAGAGTAACATGTAGGTAAAGTACTTAAAGGTCCCGTGCTTCTCCGGTTCTGACCCGTCCCCTTGTGTTCTGTAGCTTCTGCATGTAACCGGTCTGCAGAGTCTCAAACCCTCAAAGTGCACCCTGTAGGGAGTAACACTCTAACACAGAGAGGACCTGTCTGCCCCTGAACGCCTCGTTGGACATTTCTCTTTCTCCATTGTTTACTTCTTGGGTACAGTGACGTAACCCCATCCGCGGAGCCGTTATCTATCTCTCTATCTGCCTCCTACTGTCACGATCTTGGTGTTATGTCACAGTTTCAGTGTTGTCTGTCTCGTGATGGGTTTTGTTTTGCTGTTCTGTTCTCCCTGTCTCTTGAGTCTCATTGTCTCATTGTGTTCACCTGTTGCCCTGGTGTTTCTGCCTCCCTTCCCCAGCTGTTTCTCATCCCGTGATTACCCCTCTCTGTATTTAGTCTCTCCCTGTGTTCCCCTGTCGGCTCATTGTTTGTTTTTCCTGTCTCCCTCCATGTCAGTCACGGTCAGCTTTTTGGTAATGTGTCTTCCTTGTGCTACCGTTGTGTTTTTTGCCATCAGCTTTTAAAATAAAGCTCGCTTTTGTTTCCTAGATCTTTGGACCTCTTTTTGTAGTCTGCTTTTGGGTCCTACCTTTTCCGCGATCATAATACCTACCTACCTAGCTACCTAGCTACCTAGCTACCTAGCTACCTACCCACCTACCTACCTACCTACCTACCTACCTACCTAGCTACCTACCTACCTACCCACCTACCTACCTAACTACCTACCTACCTACCTACCTACCTACCTACCTACCTACCTACCTACCTACCTACCTAGCTACCTACCTACCTACCTACCTACCTACCTACCTACCTACCTACCTACCTACCTACCTAGCTACCTACCTACCTACCTACCTACCTACCCACCTACCTACCTACCTACCCACCTACCTACCTACCTCCCTCTCTCTCTCTATCTCTCTCTCTATCTATCTAAG
>NW_011370582.1:0-2629 GCF_000735185.1 Notothenia coriiceps
TTGTACTTGAGTGAAAGTAGAAGTACTCAGATCTTGTAGTTGAGTAAAAGTAGAAGTACTCAGATCTTGTACTTGAGTAAAAGTAGAAGTACTCAGATCTTGTACTTGAGTAAAAGTAGAAGTACTCAGATCTTGTACTTGAGTAAAAGTAGAAGTACTCAGATCTTGTACTTGAGTAAAAGTAGAAGTACTCAGATCTTGTACTTGAGTAAAAGTAGAAGTACTCAGATCTTGTAGTTGAGTTAAAGTAGAAGTACCAGAGTGTAGGAATACTCTGTTACAGTAAAAGTCTTGCATTCAAAATGTTCCTCAAGTAAAAGTAGAAAAGTATTCTCATCAAAATATAGTGAAAGTAGCGACAGTAAAAGTAGTCATTGTGCAGATTGGTCCATTTCAGAATAATATATATGATATGTTTTATAATGATTGATCATGAAAGTGTTCTCAAAGCTGGTAAAGGTGCAGCTAGTTTGAATGACTTTGTATACTGCAGGGTAGCTTGTGGATTTACTCCAGGTGGAACTAAAGTCTGATTTAACACTTGATTAGATTTTAATCCACATCTGTGAAGTAACTAAAGGTATTAAATACATGTAGTGGAGTAAAAGTACACCATGTACCTCTGAACTGTAGTGGAGTAGAAGAACAAAGTAGCAGACAATGGAAATACTCAAGTAAAGTATCTCAAAATTCTTCTTGAGTAGAGTACTGGATTAAATGTACTTAGTTACTTTACACCTCTGTATTTGGGATGCGTTCCAGGTGAAGGAGGAGGAGCACAGCAGGAGCCCTGGTCCTAAACTCCTGAAGGAAGTTCAGGAGGTTCAGAAACACATCTCTCTGCTGCAGGAGAGGCTCAGCAGAGCAGCCGCTTCACAGGTTAGAAACTACTCTTTAATATTACCTTACACTTCATTTAACTGACACGTTTATCTAAAGTTGACCAGTTCAGAACAGACAGAATCCTGCAGGTACATGAGCTATAAATAACACAAGCTATTACATGTATTTGAATGTCTCTATGGTGCAGTGGAAATACGGCTGCAGCTTTGATCAGGTCTTTAAACTAAATGCATGTTAATCCTTTTACTAAACCTCCTTCATCCATGCTCTGAATGAAGCTTAAACCACCCTGTCACGTCCGCAGACTTCACCTTAACAGGATCTTATTTCTGCATTTTGACTTGTACCATTGCGTCTCTTGAACTATTTTATTTCTATTTATTTTTGTATATATATATACATTGTGTATTGCGCTGTAGGAGGAGCCTGGGACTTCAGACTTTCATTGCCAACACTTTTTACAAATGACAGTAAAGTCTTTGAATCTTAGATCTTTTACACTGGACACTTCTATGTTCTACATGTGTGATTTAGGATGGAGCTGCAGGGTCCAGGAACTGTGAGGTAGAGGAGGGGGACGCAGGACCTCAACACACCTCTTCCTCTCCGGGGGAAAACAGCACCGACGGACCCTCGACCAACAACAACTCAGTGAGTATAATCACCAGTGGAGGAAGTACATTTACTCAAATATTTGACTTAGGAACTATTTTGTACTTGTACTCTCCATTTTATATTTTGTATCAAAGTCAACTTTATTGTCAATTTTTTCAGTTTGTGTGAACAGAGAGATGGAAATACCATTTCCCATAATCCTGAATACAAAAATAAATATATATGAAAACATCTATACAAATATGTATATACTGTACACAATGTACACTGAACAAAAATATAAACGCAACACTTTTGTTTTTGCTCCCATTGTTCATGAGATGAACTCAAAGATCTAAAACATTTTCTACATACACAAAATAACCATTTCTCTCAAATATTGTTCACAAATCTGAAAATATCTGTGAGAGTGAGCACTTCTCCTTTGCCGAGATAATCCATCCCACCTCACAGGTGTGGCATATCAAGATGCTGATTAGACAGCATGATTATTGCACAGGTGTGCCTTAGGCTGGCCACAATAAAAGGCCACTCTGAAACGTGCAGTTTTGCTTTATTGGGGGGGTCTGGGGGGGTCCGAAAACCAGTCAGGTTTAACCCTAACCCTAACATGTCACCCATTGACATGTTAGGGTTAGGGTTAAACCCTGAAACATTTTTTAATGTGTCAGTGGGTGACATGTTAAATATTATACTCTTTACTCCACGACATTAATTTAACACACATAATTGCTAGCTACCATTTTATATATAAAAACACATGATATGCTTATATGATATAATGCAGTATTATTCTACACATGTAACCCTTAACTTCATATGAAATACAGTATATTTGTTGTGGATAAAAAGGAAAAGAGACATTTTGCTTCCAAAGTACTTTCATTCCTAATACTTTAATTACATTTTCAACTTTCCCACGGTATGATGTTTGTGTTTTATGCAGTTTTTTTAAGACAATAACTAGTTTGGATGCTGCTGTTGAAAGAGGAACGTCTTTATTAATACACTATAGGAGTACACATGGTCTAATGTAACAACAGGAAGTCTGAAGCTCTGCCCACACAGACTGCTTTGTAATAACTTCCTCTGCTCTTTCCTATAAATAGGGATTTGAAATGCTCCTTACTTTCCCAACTCTGGGGATTTCCCAGCATTCAGCAGCAGACTA
>NW_011370583.1:0-3518 GCF_000735185.1 Notothenia coriiceps
GCACATGCAGGTAGACCAGCCAGGAGGGAGTTGCAGTAGTCTAGGCGTGAGATGACGAGAGCCTGGACCAGAACCTGCATTGTTTTCTGGGTCAGCTGGGGACGTATCCTCCTGATGCTGTAAAGAGTGTATCTGCAGCAGCGGGTTGTAGCAGCGATGTTTGCAGTGAAGGATAGTTTGTTATCTAGGGTCACATCCAGATTCCTTTCAGTCTGAGCCGGGGAAACAATAGAGGTGCCGATGTTGATTGTTAGGTCAAGAGTGGGACAACCTTTTCCCGGAAGGAAAAGCAGTTCAGTCTTGTCAAGGTTGAGCTTGAGGTGATGAGCAGACATCCACTGAGATATCAGTCCCTTCTACGGGAAGTTTCTGGAGCATAAACACATGCTGTGTCATATCCCATCACACACACACACGCACACACACGCACACACGCACACACACGCACACACACACACACACACACACACACACACACACACACACACACACACACACACACACACACACACACACACACACACACACACACACACACACACACACAATCTCAGGTCCATTAGAAGGCTACCATTATAAGTGTTCACCCAGCAGCTTATAAAGTCAGCCCTCTTATGTCAGACATGCTTTTTACTGCCATCGGCGGTAAAGTCCCTCTCTAACATTGCTGGGATGTGTGCAGCGGGGTTATTCATAACTTGTATTGTGTGTTGCTTTTTAAAGGATAAATGGGAAAACCATAGCAGCTACACAATCAAAAGGTTATTTCATTGATTCTTCATGAAAAGAATAACCACATGAACGTGCTTCCTTGCTGCTTTATTGTTAAGCTGTAGTGTCTATTTTTACTGCTCCTCTGATGGACAGATGGTGAGGGTGGTTGCGTCATTTTTTTTGTTGTTTTTTTTTTTCTGCTGCCAAATTGCCTCATTTCAGCTGTGCTTTATGGAACGCAGTTGGGTCTGGCATCAGATTAACTGTACTTCCTCTCCTCCCGCTGACTGCCTTTGGTAAATGTTTCACAGGTAGCTGCCAATAAAGGAACCCCCATCTGTGATTGAGCGATCCAAATGATATCAAGGGCTGGGTGTTCTGCATATAATGAATTTACTCTAAAATATCATATCGTACAATGTATATATACAGTATGTATTATATGCACTGAGTAAAGAAATAGCACCAGGAAGGATTTTTGGGGGATTATTAGTATTATTTAGTTCATTTTGAATTTGCATAAAAGTCAGTATCTGTTGCTTTTGTTGCTTGTAGCATATTAGCTAGATATTTGATAACGAATTTGAACTAACTTTAAAGAATTAGGTTTTGTCAAAAATGCAGTTGACTTACTTGAAACTGAAGGAACAATCCAAAAACCCACTGCTACATTATTCTACATGATCTATTTTAGCTCTGTTTTTGGTCTCAACCATCTTTGTAGAGCTTAATGTTTCGTGGCTACGTAGCATACAGTCTTCTGTGGTGAATGACACAGATGAGAGTGATGAGACTTTTGTTTCAACTATGGTTTCGTACAACTTAAATTACCTTCATAGAACATGTTAGCTAGCTGTTACTCCATGTTTCCAGTCTTTGTGTTCGGCGAAGCTTGCTGACTGTATCCAACTATAATATCTTCCTTTATTTAAAAAAAAATTGTTAGACACTGCAAGACAGTCTTCATTCGTTTAGTATCACATTCACTACAATCAGAGTACAATATAATACAATATATTAATCCTGGGGGTAAATTGGGTTGATAAAACGGTTGCTCCATTGCAAAAAATAAGTCAAATAGAATGAAAATGTTTATATAAATAAGGAGAGTTAAATAAATAATTTGCAATAAAAAGATAGACTAAAGGGAAGTTAAAATAAAATAAGAATACAAAAATAAGCAGAAATATCTAATGAACATAAGAGAAAAATATGTATGTGCAAATTGCACTACAATACACAACATGTTATATAGGCCTAGCTGTGTTGGCCGAACGAGACACAAAGGGACTGCTTTTACTATGCTGAGCAACAAAACAAAATGTCTCCTGTTTGTTTAGGTCCCAACTGCTTCGCAGGGGACAGGGTGGTCCCAGCGGGGGAGCGTGTGAACATCGACCAGCGGACGGTGTGTTACTGCACCTACCGGGACGGGACATGGCACACACACCCCCAGGCCACCTGTGAGCAGCGCCCCCAGCCCAGCCCGACACCCAGCGCCCCAACTGAGCCCACCAGAGACGAGGAGCCCGGGGGGAGGAGGTTTATTCCCAGACTGGGTCTGATTCCATGAAGTGGAGTGTTAACATTATTATCTATTACTTACATCAGGATATACACCCTCACTCAATCTGTACATTAATATACCAACACAATTATTTAAGAACTGTGGGATAACTGCAGGGAGGTGTTAAGCATGATGAAGGAACTTATGAAAGGGGGGTGAAAAGTGGCAGGAAAAAATATGGTTGAAAACATGTTGCATGAATTTTCAAATGGACCATTAGACATTGTTTGCAAAGCCCAAACCCTCTTAATAACTGTAGCTATATATCTGAGTACATTTGGATAAAATGAACCTCTGATTTAAGACAGAGTTAAACAAAAGAAAGCCTCTCATTTCCAGCCGATGAGAAAATCAATTTTGCCAGCAGTGAATGAAAAACTGTCCTGGCCGATTTGAGCAGCTTTAGCTAGCTAGCTAACCATTCACTTTAACAACTGTTTAAAGAGCCTGTGATACGAGTTTCCCCCATCACCCAAACCCATCAATTTGAGTAAATATTGTCCCCTTGAAAACCGTTACTGAACTGATTTTGGATATTTGTACTTTGATAACCATGAATCTCCCTTCAATGTTTACCATTTTCTGGATCTTCTCGGGGATTCTTCAAATCCCGCCAAATTATGTGTGACGTCATTGCGGGCACAGCGCTCCAGCTGCACCGTTCAGGATCCCAGCATCTGCAAGTAAACGCACGATGGCGCACACAGCAGCAAGCTCAGACAGCGATGACAGTTTAATTTTGAACGTGTCTGAGAGCTCATATGAGGCTGAAGGGTCGGTTTATGTTGTATCTGTTAGAAGTTTAGGAATTAGGTGCGTCAATATGGGCGATCATACGGTCATGTAGCCAGTGGTGGACTGGGACTAAAAATCATCCCGGGACTCTCGACCGTCCCACTTCGGTACCGTCCCATCTAGTAAATTGTCAACGGGGGGAGTGGGGGATGTGCTAGTGACTTATCCGACCGGCCCACTTCGGTACCGGCCCATCGGGATTCGTCCCGATGGCCAGTCCGCCACTGCACCCAGCCCACCCCATGTAAACTGTCAACGGGGGGAGCGTCGCTGCGGGGAAACGGTGTACCTAGTGTCCCGATCGGAGTGGGAATAATAATAATAATAATAATAATCCGTGCATTTTATCCATTAATTTCCCCAACATTGTGGTAAAAAAAACACAACGTTTAATACCATGTTGGTGTACTACAACTACAAATGGCATAGTGGGTATGTTTTC
>NW_011370584.1:0-3041 GCF_000735185.1 Notothenia coriiceps
GAGAGTCGTAGTGGTAACACAGTTGTAATATTGACTGACACCTGAGGGTGATGATTGCAGAGTGACAGCTGTGTCAAAGCAAATAAATTTAGTCATGTCCTCTGGGACAGAAGCTGTTAAAAGGAGACCGTGTCATGGCTGTACGGAGGCAGGGGGGGGGGTTGATCTCCCACGGCATCTGCTACAGTTAACATGAATTATGATGCAACACAAATATGCACAGATGTATATTGTTGCACATTTCTAAATAGATGGAATAAATGCATCTTTAAAAAGCAGTGACACCAGCAATTGCTGCATTTTTAAATATCTATCATCCGTGTCATCTCTTTTCACTATCATCTATCTTTATTTTCTTCACTGAATCTGCACTCTGTGTGCGTCACAGCTTAGGTCCTAAACCTCATTGTAGCTGAGAAGTAAAAAAGGATAAGGACGAAACTCCCACACATTATCTTGATGCTGTTACACCCGAGATAACATGCCCTCTAGCGTCTCACATTGAGACCTCATGTTACCTCTTGTCCCAAAGCTCCAGCACGTCCTGCTCCACTGATACAGCATGTTACAGGTCTATCCCTGCAGGCACACATTCACACGGGCCATTAATGCCTCACTACATTCAAATGAAAAAGCATGACATTTTCTTGTCAGACTCACGCTGTGAGGGGTGGATGTCAGGGGCAACGTTAATGGGCTAGTCAATGTGTTATCCTTGACCAAAAAATATGACACTGTCTGTCTGGTGTGTGTGGAGGAGCATGCAAGCTGCAAGTGGTGTTCAGAGCGTAGCAATGACTTATTCAGAAGTCGCTATACAGCAATCTTTGCTCGAGATTCGGCATTCATATATAGACACACACACACACGCACACACACACACACACACACACACACACACACACACACACACACACACACACACACACACACACACACACACACACACACACACACACACACACGCCACTAATAGTGGCGTGTGTGTGTGTGTGTGTGTGTGTGTGTGTGTGTGTGTGTGTGTGTGTGTGTGTGTGTGTGTGTGTGTGTGTGTGTGTGTGTGTGTGTGTGTNAGCCCACACTCCCGCTTACTGTGCACACACACACACACACACACACACACACACTCACACTCACAGGCAGGGACACACAGGGACAAGGATACACACTCAAAGTTAAGATTGTGCTGCTGTGTTGGCAGCTGGTGACCAGAATTCTTAAGCATGTAAACTCATACAGTACATGACACCCTGCATATATAGTAGGTGCTGATACAATTAGCACACACCCTCGGCTGAGGCACACACAAGCACACTTGCACACACATATACACACACACACAGAAAGAGATGGTGAATGGCTACTTACAGCATTTGATGAAATGGTAGTGAGACATTTTCTGACTAAGTCGGACAGTCCGCCAGTCAGGCAAAAAGGCTGGCAGGCAGGCTGGCAGGCAGGAAGGAAGGTAGGAAGGTAGGAAGGTAGGCGGGGAGTCAGTAAGTCAAGCAGGCGGGAAGACAGTCGGCAGCTACAGGTTCCAGCAGAACTAACTAATGTAACCCGGCAGGATGCATTATTAATTTGGCTCCCTGCATGCTACCCAAACTCCGTTCCCTTGTCTGCATTATTCACCGGCAGTAACAGCAGCAGCTCCGGTTGCAGCACCATGCAGCATCTACACACAGACCCAGACTCACACACACATGCACACACACACACACACTCAAACAGACATTCACTCCCTCGATCAACCCCGTCGGCAAAGGGAGCTGCGGCTGTTTCTAGCTCTCCTCGCCTCCAGCCTGAAAACCGCCGCACAACGTCTTCCCAGCCATGACCGACGCACGTGCTGCACTCGCGTCACTGACTGACAGCCGGCTTAACCCGCCTCCTCCTCAACACACCCCCAATGACGCAATGCTCTTCACCTCCATACACACCCCCCCCCCTCCCAGACTCTGTCAATCCCATATATGCATTGACTCATAGGGATGCACACCTCTCTGGACTATCCTCCACCTTCTCAGCCGAATGGAAAAGAAGGGGGTGGGATTAATGTTGCCTCCCTATTCTGTAGCTGTAGAGAGAGATAAAGAATGAAAGCAGAGGGGTTGGAGAAACCAGGAGGATAGATATAGAGGAATAGAGAAAAATAGAGGGAATACAGATACAGCAGGGGGAGCAAGAGAAAACAAATAAGCAAGAGATGTAAAGAGACAGAGAGAGGGAATCCTAAATTGGATTGGACAGCTAAAAAGAGAAAAGAGAAGCTGCTGCAGTGCGGCTTTTGGTGCGGTGACAGGTTAAGTGTTCATCAACGGTCTTAAACTGGCCACAAATTGACTCAAGATAAATATAGTTTACTAGAATTGTAGGGCTTGAGACCATCCAATGAACGCACACACACTTCATCATGCGTTTACCGTGCTTCAACACACGCAGTTTTAAGTGACGCAACATGCACTATGCGCTTGCAATGTCAGTAGGGCAATGTCTGACTTTAAGGCTAATTTGCATATATGAATAAAGCTTTGCATTAAAATTAGGATTTGTACGAGCAGGGTGAGAAGGCGAGTATGAACGAGAGGAGAGAGAGAGGAACACTGGAGAGGGAAGCGGGGAAGAGCAGAGTAGAGTGAAAAAGAGGAAAAGATCAAGTGAGATAGAAAGAAAGACTCACACACACTACAGATGAGCTTAACGAGGTGTGCATCGTGTGATTTGAGAAGGATTGTGACACACATTAAGAATCTGTGCCACAGTGCTCACACATCTGCAAGTTATGTAGCATGCTGCATTTTCTGAGGGGGGGGGGGTGAGCTAAATCTCTCAAAGCTGTCAAACATGGGCATGTGGAGATGAGATAAAAGGATGTGAGAAGCAGGTGAGGTTTGTGTGGGTATTGAACGGAGAGGAGCTTGAAAGAGAACGAGAGGCAGGCAGAGACTGGGTTAGTGGTGTGTGTGTGTGTGTGTGTGTGTGTGTGTGTGTGTGTGTGTGTGTGTGTGTGTGTGTGTGTGTGTGTGTAGATCGGAAGA
>NW_011370585.1:0-1198 GCF_000735185.1 Notothenia coriiceps
CCCCTCCCTACTTCATATTCTTTACCAGAAAAAAATGAATTGTAGTTATTAAGTTAAAAGCCAGCCAACTAAAGTACACACATTTCCATATCTTTATATTTTGGGTATCACCTGCCAAGATGTGTGTTGACTTGATCATTACAATAGGGGTTATTGACATGTATTTCAATAACTTAACATTAAGTTGATCTATTTGATCCAACAGATCTTTTCCTGATTTAGAAATGACA
The DNA here is from genome assembly GCF_000735185.1 of Notothenia coriiceps. Classification (NCBI taxonomy): domain Eukaryota; kingdom Metazoa; phylum Chordata; class Actinopteri; order Perciformes; family Nototheniidae; genus Notothenia; species Notothenia coriiceps. The sequence goes on from NW_011370585.1 coordinate 231, forward strand.
TATCATTTTGAATTTCATATTTATTGTATTTAAAAATATGTTACTTAACTTCGTAATCCTTCATAAAAAGGGTTTGCTTGAGACGAATGAGATATGTGTGAAATTGCTTAATATTCAGATTATATTAATATTTAGCTAAACTTTATGTAAAACATGCTTTTTGGAAAAGAAACGAGAGCAAGAGTATACATTTTAAAAAACACCACAGAATAAGTATTTTTTACTCAATGCAGGAATAAAATATAGATGCACTTTCATTATATTTATTATTATTATTATTATTATTATTATTATTATTATTATTCAGCAGTAGGCCTATGTTGATTTCTGGTAGGCTACTTCCACATCCATCATCTGTAACACCATAGCAGTACAGATGGAGCACGGTGGTTCTCTGCCTCCGCGCGGCTGCAGCGCGCTGCCTCTCCCGCCAACACGTCCCCCTCCCCTGACTCACTCACCTAACTTTTGTGGCCACGGAAGATATCGCATCACTCCTCAGATTCTTCTTTTTGGACACCGCCGTTCCCATGCTGAAGTGGAAAAGACCCCGGAGAGAAAACGTGGAGCATTCCGCAGACTGAGCGGACACCGGGGGAGAAAGAGAAACCTGCTCGCGGATCAGAGGAGAGGCGAAGGAAGATGTTCAGAGCATCTTCATTTCTCCGGCTGTGGAGACGCGCTGCTGGAGGCTGGAGGGAGAGTGTGTCTGCTCCCTCTGCTCTCTCTGCTCACCCCCGAACACGAACACACACGAACACACACACGCACGCGCACGCGCACACACACACACACACACACACACACACACACACACACACACACACACACACATTCTCTCTCTCTCTCTCTCTCTCACACACATACACACTCCCTCTTTCTCTCTCACACACACACACACACACACACACACACACACACACACACACACACACACACACACACACACACACACACACACACACACA
>NW_011370586.1:0-2307 GCF_000735185.1 Notothenia coriiceps
CTTATTGTAAGTAATTAACTGGAGAAATTTCTAGCTGATACCTTTAAGTTAAAAAAATTACCCTATTCACCTGGGGTGTCTCGCCTTAAATATTTTAATCGACTGACAGCCCTAATAGATATATTTACACTAGACGGATCCTTTCTAGCCATAACCTGTATGTACTTGCTTTCAAGCAGAACACAGGGGAAAACAAACTTAGCGGGAGTGTTTATGTGTTCGGCGTAATGACGTACAACGGCCTCGACAATTTCTGTAGTCCTATTCAGCCACTCGGTAACAAACATCGTTTTTCAGACACGTAAACTCTTCAAAAATCCCCAGTGGGGTCACTACTGATGTATTTAATGTCGTAGAACAAAACTTGATTTACCTCTTAAATTTGTGTCAACCACAGACCTTATTTCGAGCTATTTTCCAAAACCCTATGGAAAAAATGCATTGCTTTTTGAGGAAGGAACCGGAAGTGCTAAAAATGCTAACTTACTTCCGGGTTTTACGACGCGTCACTGCAGTTCTCTATATTCCCTGTGTTTGTTCCAAAGGCAAAACCCTGCTGCATTTCACAATACTTTCATTTCCTAACATGGCTTTGTTTGTGAAAGGATGCAAGAGCATGTGTTGAAAATATCAGTGACAAAATTGCATAATTTCAGCTTTGGTAACAATGGTTTTAGGCTGACGGTACTGTATTTATAAAGCAATAAGAGCTTAAATGGATTCTACAGATAGAGGTTGCATTTCGGTTATGGCCTGTGCTCACTTGGTCACCTTCTTATGTATGTAGTATATTTAGTACAAGGAAGGAAAAGGAATTGGATTATGTTTAGGCCTGACATTGCCTCTCACAATGTAACCGGTTTCGCATTTCAAACTTTAAGAGTCCAACATTACCAACAAAAGGCAAATTGTTTGTTGAATTGACTCACAGAGAATAGTACAATGCATTAAGCAGGGAATTTTGCATACACAAAAACACAGTCAAGCAAGCAAATCTGAGTTAGTGATAGAGAGAAAAAGGGACATGTTCTAAAGCTCGGTGCTCGTGGTACTCTGGGGAGAAAGAAGAAAAGAGAGAACTGGAGGGGACGGAATGTGATATGGAGTGAAAGAGCAGCGAAGAGACAGTTGAGAGGGATTTGGAAATGTAGAGATGAGAGAGCTGGTGGCAGCTTGAGAGTTGAACGAGGGAGATAAGTAAGTAAGGAAGGGATCCCTCCTCCCTGTAGGAAGATATTACGTTACGTGATACACTGTATCATACTCCCATTGAGATTTATGACTGAGTAGTTTGGTGTCAGGATGATGTGTCACTGATAAACCTTGCCTTTGTTGTAAATGATCATGTTGCCGTTTAAAATACCACGCTTCATCCACTGAGAGGCCGGCAGAGGAAAGCTTACTGTGGTCTCAGATTTAAGGTTTCAACGCTTATAATTCAGAACTGTTTCATAGTGACACATTTACATTTGAATCATAAATACCACTTAGATACTTTAAAAAGAGGATCCTTTTATTCATATTGTTATTAGACATTAAATAATTTCTACTTTTTAACTAATCCTTAAAGCTATCAGAATATATTTAGAAGGAAACTGGCATAGGTATTATAACTCCAGTCCAAAGCTGACATTCAAGCTGAATTTAAACATTTCTAGCAAATTGTATTGCACGGACCGCTGTTGCTATGATTACCTGGGGTATCCCACCATGTGAAGAAACATTGATCTTAACAAACCCTTCCGCTTACATTACAAACAATGCAATGTTTATGGTATGACCACTAGCTTTAGTGACTATTGTTAGCTAATATAGTAATAGCTTTGTGCTATTATTATATCTTCTCTTATTTGTGTACACTATGTTGCTGCACGTCCAAGCTAGCAGGATATGAACACTCTTAAGCTAAGTCAAAATAGCATGTTTGGTCCTGAAAAACCACAAAAATTCTACTTTTATACTTCAGTTTGGTCAAAATTAGACAAACGTGTTAGCAAGTGAGCTTTAGAATTGTAGGTAATTATTAGGTTACCTTTGGACAGAGCCTGCTAGCTGTTTCCAGTCTTTATGCTCAATTAAGCTAACTCTTCCTGGCTTTTGCTTTAAATGTTACAGGCAGACATGACATTTGTATTCATCTTCTCATCCAACTCAGTAAGGAAGTCAATAAGCATATTTACACAAATGGTGATATATTGCTTAAATTACACTTAAAGATGGGGTAGGACATTTTGGAGAAACCAGCTCGAGTGCGCTAGAATTTGAAAATACACAGCAGGAAGAAATCTGCCACTTCCTTCCGACTTC
>NW_011370587.1:0-463 GCF_000735185.1 Notothenia coriiceps
AAATGCCACTGGCCCTCCGGGCCGGTGGAATTGTATTATCACTGGCCCCACCATTGTAACCACTGGCCCGGAGCATTCGTCCAAAAAAAATCGACTTATAATGAAGAAAATGAACACATTTGTTGCAATAGTAATTTATGCACTAACTACATTACTACTTGTACTACAACATTTGAATCATCAGTTCTTCCTCATTTCCTCAATTGTTCATATTTGGTTTATTAAAATAATGATATTGTGGTCATTGTTAAAAAATGTCTGCTATTATTATGAGTATTATTATTTGTATAAAGCGCTTTCTGCCTTCCTGTCATTAGGAGTTAGAAATGTAATGGCTATGTAATAGATTAGATTAGAACCTACATTATCCTAAACTGCTGGGACGTTTCCCTAAAGCCAATACCTTTACTCTTCACTTACTTGTCAGCATAGGTCGGCATTGATGTATAGAGCCGACAGAAGA
>NW_011370588.1:0-1466 GCF_000735185.1 Notothenia coriiceps
AAGTGTGGCTTGATATTGAGTAAGAAAAAGGTTGATAAACGCTGTGAGAATGGATCTGCGGGTAGCATTCGCTCACGATCTCAAGTCGTCTACAACATACGTTTAGGGAGCTATATAGAAGCCTATGGACATCTCGGAAAGTTGAAAATGTACGCTAAGGGCCGCCCCCCTTGCATTGGATAAAAGCCGACACAGGGGACCTTGACATAACGTCAACATAGGCCGACCTGGGAGTGAGGATGTGTTGTTAAAACAGATGTCGCCCTGATATGTGTATATATATTCTACAGTCTCGTTAATCCATCCATCTTTCCAACAGTCATTCTAATATTGACACTTTTCTATATGTCAAAATGCATTCCTTACCAATAATAGGAAATTATCAATCCACCTCCACGCTCTGTCTTTATCCACTGAACCAATCCAAGGGGGCCTGGTAGGTGAAGTTGAAAGCAGTCTTGGTGATGTCAGTTGAATGGGGGCTCATCAGGATAAATGGGACACATAGCCATTGCAGAAAAAGAAAATAAGCCACCGATTTAAAAATGTTAAACGTGCATATTATTCCCTTAATAAAGTGAGGTTGCATGATGGTTAAAAAAAACTCCAGTTTATTAAGAATGATTTCTGCCAGAGTATAAACTTAAACCTAAATATTTGCACACATCACCTTATTTTAAATCTCTTAACTGGCTCCCAGTTAAACAAAATATTGTATTTTAAGATGTTTTAAATTATTTATTTTTTTGTGAACTTTATTACTTTTTGTATTATCATACCTTTTCATCTAAAATGTTCTTATCTTGGTTGAGTCATGTATGATCTTTCTATTGGTCTTTGTTTTTTTATTTCGAAGCATATTGGATTCAATTCCCTAACCATTCTTAAGAATCCATTTCGATTTGGGATTTGTTCTTATGTTATCACAGTGCAAGCCAAGTCCCTACGGACCGAGGTACTGCTGCCCTTATAATGCCAGCAACAGAGCCATCTTTAATCTTTGAAAGTATTTCAAATAACTTTCTATTCAAGCGAGGAACTCACTAAACTGAAGAATATGAGGGTAAACTGTATGATGTCTGTGTAGGCTACAGAGTAGAGGCCTCCCAGCAGTGTGTAAATGATGGCTACTGCGGCAAAGATCCAAATGCAAACGGTATAGTCCAAATAGTCCAAAGACCGCACTCATTGCTGCACCTATAAAAGAAACACAATTACATACAGCAGACTCTTCTATCGTATAGTATGGGAACACAAAATGGGACTTTTAATGTAAATTGTTTGACTTACCTAAGCCAATAAGAGTTCCCGCAACCCATATTATGTCAGATATGAGCAGCACAATAGTCAAAAGTCCACTTATCACATTTCCATACTTGATCTGGAACGGGTCCATCATTGTCACATATTTTTTGTCTCTCATCGGCTTGGCAAAGAAAAGTCCACCTTAACGTTGAACCACAAAA
>NW_011370589.1:0-2379 GCF_000735185.1 Notothenia coriiceps
GAACGTAATAATCTAAATGTTGATTATATGATACTCTTTTTTTTTTTTTTAGATGGTTTTCTTGCATTGCACAATTATCGGTCTGTGAAAAACAAGATGTTATTTTGTTATCTTGGCAAGAGTGCTCTTCATCACTCGTAAAATGTTATCTCACCTAAGGGGAAAGCAAAACTAAGATAATTCCATGAAATAAAAGGGTAATAACAAAATAGGAACATATCATGGATCCAATACCATGTGTACTGGAATGTAGGATAAGCATACTTTTAAATCTATTAAAATACACTAATAATAAAGAATAAAAACAGGATAAAGCATTTGTAGTAATATAACAGTCACATTTCAGGAAAGTCTGATCGTTTTATAGAGTTAAGCAGCCCTAAAACCCACAGTGGTAAACGCAGACACAGCCCTCCTTGTAACCCGGAGTCTTGCTCTCTCCCGCCGCAGTAAATGTATTTTATTTACCTTGTAAAAGTCCTGTGAGTGTGAAGGCCTCAGTGACTTACGCCTCTGACACACTCGGTATACTCTACAACAACGGCCCCTACAGTCTTTCACATGGTGGGTTTGCCAAATATTTGGGGGGACAGTGTGGTTCTATGTGTAAAGAATGTTAGAGTATAGCGTATAATAAGTGAGAAACCTATGTCTGGAATAATATTTTAATAGCATTTCCATTTTTGGAGAGCTGACATGATGATCGCTGTCTTCTGGAAAATCTTTTTTCTGTTTATTTTTAGGTTTATATTACAATAAAACTGACAACATTTTGTGCCTCATCTACTTTTATGTTTACTTTTTTTCTATTTAAGCCTATTTTAAACCCATACAATGTGTTTTCCTGATATTCCCTCTATACTGAGCTGAACTGACACAAACTTCCTTCAGAGTCAACGTGGACACTGGATTTAATAGCCATTATGAGAAACATATGGAATTGACTTACTTTCGCAAGTTCTCCGCTTGTTATTAGGAAACCATCTGTCTTTAGGGATATTCCACATCTACTGAGACTTAATGCATTCAGCACTGCGAGTCGCTGACCTTGTCTTCCATGGACCTTCTGGGAATGGAAAAGACAGAGAGGGAGAGAGAGCGAGAGAGAGAGAGAGAGAGAGAGGGGGAGAGGAAACGGAGGCTGATGTAACAGCCTGACTGGCGGCAGGAAAGAAACAGAGAAAATAACACGCTTTTGGATTTTGAGGTGAGGCCAAAGTCCCAGAATTCCACCTGATCGACAAATGGTTTCAATTATGGCCCTCGGAGGAAGCTGTGAGCAGCAGAGTCTGGCAGCTTCTACAGCAGCTACTGACAAAAACAGAGTGGAGTTCATTTTACTGAACAAGGGAACCTGCTAATTAGTTAGGGAGAAAGAGAAAATAAATCTTGTGCTGCATAAAAACAAGCTGAGTCACAGCTGGGATTCAAAGTTAAATGGAAACAGCAGCTATAATAGAATGAGTTTAGGCAGAAGCTTTTGTCTGGTTATCATAAATCAACATGCGGATCAGAATAGTTTAGCAGGGAAAGCACATTATGTATTCTATTATGCCCTTATATGTTTTTTTCTAATACTAATCCTTGATTGGATGCACACCCAAAATGTGCGGTTCTTTCAAATGTAGGCCTATATATTTCCATTTTTCCAAAATTGGATAGAATTAGTAAATATGTTAGGGTTTCAGGTTCACTGTGAAATAAAATGGACGTTTTTATCTGTGGGCACCATTTTAAATTTAGAACTAGAGAATGGAATTCCTGAAGAAATTGCTAGTGGGAATGCTTTATGCTGAAAGCTGACGCTAAACTGCTATGCTGAAATGTAATGTGTAAGAAGAAAGTGAAGAATTTAGATTGAAATGATACATGAACACTGGGGTCTTGAATGTGTGATGAGAGAAGAAAAGAAAGTAAAAAGGCTTGGAAAAGCAGCAGAATATTTGAACTGCAAACTTTTGAACTAACTTGATGGTGAATGATCTGTTGCCATGCCAACAGCATTTGATGACATCCCATAATACGCTTAGATGCATTGATGGCTGCATCGTTACCAAACCTGTGAAGTTTTGGGCCATTTGGAGCATTTTCACTGTTTCATGGCGAGCATTGTGTTGCCATTGCAACGGCATTTGAAGAAATCTCAAAACTGTCCCGTAGATGTCTTCACGGCTGGACTGTTGGCACACATGTGAAGTTTGAGCACTTTTTGAACATTTTCATAGGAGTTATCGCGTCTTTTATGGCGAGGCATATGATGACACCCCATAATTGACGTAGAGCTGTTGAGGGCAGGACCATTAACCATTATCTGAAGTCTGCTGCTCTGAGCATGTCAGTTGGAGTTATGACATCATCGTGTTCCATGACACAGGTGTT
>NW_011370590.1:0-39286 GCF_000735185.1 Notothenia coriiceps
AGTACCCTGTATCAAGATTGATGCAAAACAAGTGATATCTGACCCTTTTAGACAGATTTAGCAAAATAAAACTCTTCTGGGGCCATTTGGGTGGATTTTCCTTATCTCTGGCCCCCCTTCTTCGATGTTGACATGTGATATCTCTTTCTGACCGTTAGAGCCAATAGAATCGAAAGGAACTCGTCCCGCACACACTCATGTTAAAAAAAAAAGATGGCGTCTTTGCGCATTCAATGAAGCTACAGAGCTTAGGAATGGCCTGCTCTACTATTTTTTTGTTGATAACGTCGCGAGTTTGTATCTTTCAGTGTTGAGGTGGGCACCGTTAGATTCTGTGTCTTTACGATCATAAACGATGTGTTGGATGTGCAGCTAGGATAAGTAATAAGGGAGCTAGGAGTGATTTTCGGTGCAGTAATAGGTTAGCATTTTTCGCTCGCGGCTAATTCAGAGGCTCACTGCTCACATGTGGGGTTTTTATGGAGAAAAAAAATGAAAAAGATCAGTTAAATGACTTTTTTCCCGTTATATGGATATAAAATATTCATAGTTTATTAAATATTAAGGTTCCTTAGACATTGTTTCCTGCAAATGACGCGATATCGGCCCCGGAACCGGGTCCGTGGGGCTTAAGTAATTAAAACTGACTATTTGCTAAAAAATTATCAAACTTCTGACCATTTATTGTTGTTAATTTGACATATTTAATGTTATATTATGTTTGATTAAATAACTTTAGAAGTAGGATTTCCATACTATCTAAAGACATGTTTTACGGTTTTACCAAATGGTTGAGATGACATTTAGTGGTAAAGGTATCGATGCTAAGATGATACATTTACAATTTTTATTAAATTAAAACACATTTACTGTTGATTTAATGTAATTCAATGATATGCTTGATGAAATATATCAGTATGATATTTCACCGTTTTCTCTTTCTTTTGTATAATTACTATATAGATGCTAAACCATTTTATGGTGCTAGGTCATGCAGCTCTGGTTGTACCAGAAAATTGATTGATTATGACTATAGCCTATAGAGGAAGCAAGTCTGATTTATTCTGGCAATAGTCTGCACTTTGTTTTTAATTTGCCTGCATTTTCCACATTTGTACATTTATTTTTGATACATTGGCTATTATAAGTTTTCAATTTTGAATGTATGTTTTAATTTTCAGGTTGCATCTTTTGGCAAAAGCTGTGGGGTCCTTTGTTAAATATGATGTTGTTTGTTGTTATTATTGCCCAAAGGAAATACAAAATTGAAATAAAAACATTTTTTCATAACTTTTTTCTTGGTGAGGACTTTAAAGGGTTATGCCAGGATGTAGAAACATTTAAAAATTCAAGCCAAACCTAATTTAAGTTTCCCCAGTTTGGTTTCTTTATGAGATTGTCAAATTTCTACCCAAATTCTAAATGTCATTTCACTTCCTCAATAAACAACAGTTGCCACAATTTTTTAATTTTTTATTTGAAGATGATATAAACTGCATGAAAAGACTTTGAATCATTCCTTTCTTGACATGTACAACACCAAAACAATGACAACTCTCTCATTGTGGCTTTATCTAAGATAAGAAACCTGGCATGTTTCCAATCTTCCACAGCTGTCGCGCTTGTGTGAGCAGGGTTATTGGATGTATTGAGGTCACTTCCTCTGAGGGCAGTGTGGGCACTGAAGCAGTGCTCTAGTCAGTGGCCTGGACCATGTAGCCCGGGGTAAAAATGGACTCACCAGTCAGGAGCACAGCAGCCGCGTGTCTTCCCAAAAAGTCCCAGGGGTTTGAGCAACCGATTACTCTGTGTGTAGTAGTAAACTGAGAGGTTTCTACTCTGTGTGTTTAAGGAACCTGCAAAGACAAAACTATCCTCCAACAGCAGACATCAAATTCAAAATGATAGTGGAGGATACTGTGAGTTGTCAGATTGTGTTGTGATCTTCCCCGGTCTCCATTTATTTCAGAAGTTACTGTTAAGTTATAGCCAACCTAACCTCTGCTGAACTCCTGTGAACTGGAGCAGCACACTGCCTCTCCTCGCCCGAGGTCCCATTTGGCTTTTACTCTGGGCTTTCCACCTCTGCAGAACCACATCCTGCTACTGTCCAACCCACTTAACTGCCACTGCTGTTTAATGGGCCATAACGGTGATTTTTCATGTTTTGACTTATTTACCACAACTCGTTTCATCTCATTTTTTATATGTTTTGCGGCACATAACTCTCCTTTTTTGTTCACACTTAATGCTAACTTTGGTTTAATTCTAGAATCGCAGCTGACATTTACCCTAGATATTTTCAGTCTAATAATAACGACTTATATTTATGGTAAGACTCTGAAATAATAATTGTTTGATTTTATTCAATATGTGCTTCTCACAGTCTATGCAAGGTTAAACTACATCAGAATATTTCTGCAGTGTTTTTCTTCCCCAAAGAGATTATTTTTAAATATAAGACAAAAATATCTGCCGTCACTTTTTCTTTCAAGCCGTTACAATCACGTTGGAGCTGTGTCTCTGAGCTCCCAGTTAAAAGAAAAAACACCTTGTGTTCACGCTCATCCTCCTGATTCAGCTCCAGTCAGCAGAGGAGATCAGATCCTCTTCACACCTACAGTACATCCTCCCCCAAGCTCCTGTATTGTAATTACATACAACTCATTTCATGTCAGAACTCCCAACTGGTCGACATTAAATGCACTGTAAATCAGAGAAAATACTTTGCTTCACATCAGCTAAATATTCCTCCGTATATCACAATATTGATTTAAAAATGTTGTATTTACTCTTCAAAAATACCACCCCACCATCTCCTGAGAGTTAGGTTTTAAAGAATAAATAATATTTCAACATCACAGGAATTCTTTGGTTAGCAGGTGAGGTTTATCTCTGTTGGAGAGACTGCCTCTGTGCTTTGTTTCTTCTTTGTCCCGGTTTGTCTTGTCAATCTATCTGATGTAAGCAAATGTGCTTTCTACTGTAAGATATGTTTACTCTAGTCTAATCTGTCGAAAATCCATCCTTAATGACATTTTCAGGAAGACGAAGCATCTGATGCAAGAGAATAGTGATTTGAGAAACACATAGAATCATTCATCAAGTACTTTTTCCACCTTCAAGAAAATATTACTTATAAGCTTGGTCAAATATTGCAAAGAAATAATTTATGGAATATTTTCTTCTTATTGTATCTGGTACATACTTTGGGTAACTTTGGAATTTGTTGATTCAATGTTTTCACATTAAATATGAATTACACTCCATATGTAAACAATTCTTTGATATTAAACTTAATAAGAGTTCATATAGATACCAAATACTTCATTGTGCTTGTAGTTTAGTTTCTAAGGTACAGCCACTTTCTTATAATATTTGTTATCAATATCTTTTGTTGTTCTAAAGTATCATGAAACATATTTTGAAAACACCAGTCCCATGTGAAGTAAAGTTTTGTTAAAAAAAAAACCTTTAAGACAAATGGTTTAACAAATAGTGCAATTGTTTTAGATGTGGGCCCAAGATCATCGCATAAACTCTTCAGAAAACATTTTCAGCCACAAATAGGAAAAGGTCCCCATCTTTTTGTTCTATAAAGAAATATTCTGTTACATTCCCATAACTGCTTATTTCCAAATAGCATTCTGACGGTCTTGTATTAAGATTCCTGTTCCTCTATGTTGGTGTGTGTTTTGTTTTGTTAGTTTTATTGGTACATGTGGGTAAAAGCGTGGAACGTGTCTGAGTGTGTGGTGCAGTTGTCTTGGCAGATGTGTGCGCTGCGTGGCAGCTGAAGGAGCTGTCAGAACAACTTGACTTACGCTGCCTTGTGTCACTTTGTGTGGGCTGGTAATTTACTACAAATGATATTGCATTCTCTCTGTTGACAGCCTGCCAACGCTGTCAACGGGCAAAGCCAGAAAAGTCGTTTGTCAACTTCCTGCCCCCTCGAGTCCTCAAAGCGCTCACCATCTTTGTGCAGTCGCTGCCACTCCTCGCTCGCTTAAAGGTCAAGGACATGACGGCAGACTCACCTGGTAAATCTTTAATAAGTCAAAGAGTCAGCCCCATCTGGAGTTCAGCAGAGCAGCAAGGGGGGCGGCGAGGTGTCAGGAGTATCCTCTGAAAGCTTCTGCAGCCAATTCTTCCCCTGTTTTCTTTGCAAAAAAAGATGACACCTTCTGACAGCCCAGCTGTTGTGCTGATTTCATCCCCACAGGAAAGACATGTGATGCAATCATGATGTTAGGATGGATATCTCTGGAAGAGAATATGGAAAACCTTGCACTTAAACTTGGCTACCACCTCTGAAGAAACATAAACTGCACACTTTAGTGTCAGAGTGTTTGCCTTTATCTGTGATGGGTGTGAGAGCTGAAGGTGACAATATGAACCCACTGCCACCACCAACGATAATGTTGTTTACTACCATGGGATCATTCCAAATCAAGGGCAGAGACATCCTCCTCACTGCTATCATAAATATAACACCATTGTGGTAAATATAGGCAACAGGCAGTCTGCGGAATCACATTTGATTTGCTGTTAAATTATTCAAAAGGAAGCGTCTACTCCTGCACGTGCAGACTGAAGCTATGAGATAGGATTCATCTTCCATTAAAGGCTTAATAGTGGAGTGTTTATTTAGTCTAGCAAAGAGAATATTCAGCCCAGGCAGTATCAAGCAAGGTGACTTCATTGCATAATTTAAATGCTAAGTGACGGTAAATTAGGGTAGTGCGATGGCAGGTGATTAACTGAACCCAAAGCACTCTGGCTTTTTAACAAGGTTGCAGAGAAATAAGACGGAAAAAGGAAAGCTCATCAAACTGGGAGAGAAATTAAGCGATAGAGAGAATAGACAGGAAGGAATCACTTTAGTAATGTTTGTGGATTCACGTTTGCCTCTTCCTCTTTGTGTCAGGAGTAATTACACAGGCACCTATGGGAGAGGCAGAGAGGAAGATGAAAGCGCTGTGAAACCAGGACATGAACAAAGCCAGGAACAGAAAGAGGGGGCCAATCGCTTGAACACCATGCCATGACAGACAGCCTTTGGGGCTGTTTTATTCAGCTGCCATGAGATTTTTAGGATTCGTTTTATCTGCTCTGCCTTCCCACCCACCCGCACGCCCACCCCTCTGGATGGTGCTCCAGATGATTTGTGTCCAGTTTGGCTTCACTCGAGCCAACACAGCCTCTAAAAGCAGACACACTCTGCCTCCTTCTCTGCCATCAGCACGCCTGTCTTGTACTGGAGAGCTGTTAAACCTCTTTTCTGACTGAGTAGGTTTGTTCCCATTTAAGTGAAAGGTCAATTGGGGCTTTCAAATGTGAATTTGAAATATATTTTAATACTTTACAATTGTACCTCTTTGTCTGTATTCTCCTTTGAGGTGACTGGCGAGAGCAGCAAATAATGTCTTGCTTAAACTTGTTAGGCCAATCATTGTCCATGAATGAAAGAGCTCACCACAATAGGTGGAATTAGATGGATGTGGCAAAACCACCAGCTATTCACATCGTACTTTTACAAATAAAGTTACTATCTCTGTTCTCTCTTGTTCTCATTAATCCCAGTTTAGTGTTGTAAATATTATTAAGAGTCTATTCATAATAGCAGCCAGAGGTTGGGTCATTGTTTTGCAAGTCACAATTAAGCCTAGATTTTGAGTTTATTAAGTCATAATGCGCGGTGCATTTATTTCCATTTTTTGCATATTGCAATTCGTTTTTATTGACCACCACATAGTTTTGTTTTTAAATGAAGTTATCTTTAGTATCTGGTGCTGAGTAACTATCAATATATGTTAAATGTTAACCATCTCACTTTAGCGTGTTAGCATGCTAACATTTGCTTTTATTCAGCCTCAGATGTAGTATTTAGTCATGAAGTATTAGAGTAGTTGACGCATTGTTAAAGTGATTAAAGTGATCAGTAAGGAGGACATGAATGGGTGGTCCAAATTGCATTGCAATCAAGTTGTCAATATTTATCATGATAAAACATTTGGATTTCTCTACTTGGGACCAAAAATATATTTTACACATTTATTGGCAAATATATTGAAATATTTTAGTCTAGACAAAAGAGATAGTTAGCATTCATTTACACATTGTAATTCACCATGGTTGTGGTGTTGGGGTGGTTCACACCCCCATTCATAGACACTGTCCTAGACTCCTATATTGATCCTTATTGTTCTGTCTGGTACCTCCAAAAAATCAATGGCAGTCAAAGTCAGTGAACCCTTTGTAAGGCAAAATTCAGTGTATCAGCAGTTAACAGCGGGGCAGTTATAGGGTCTGATTAGAAACTGGGTTTCCATTCTTTACCAGTGGCGGAAGATACGGTAGCTAAACCACAGCATGGAAATAATGAAAGTACCAAAAATAAAAGTAATTATTATGCAGAATGGCCCAATTTACATAAATAATAGTGGATTCTTGGATTATAATGACGGTTACATTATTTTGTACATCACTTTAATGTTACCACTGGTAACAGTGAGGTTAATTTTGATTAGTTTATAAATGCTGGGTAGCTTGTATATTTTCCCCTGGGGATCAATAAAGTCTTATGTTTACCTATAAGAATACATATTCATAATTCATATGTTAAGTAGAAAGTATAATTACCTCGTACTGAAGTATAAGTATAAATTAGCAAGAAATGGAAATAGTCAAGTAAAGTTAATGTTTGTAATAAAGTACTTCGGTAAATATCCTTAGTTACTTACCACGACTGTAGCTACTGAACTAATGTGTTGCCAGTGTGGGATTCAATAGTGCTGTTTTCAAAGCTTGTAATCATGCTGCTGGTGCACTGATACAGTGCCATTACTACAAACAATTTAGTTTTATATAAAACTCTGCATATTACTTGGTAAGACATCCTTCTAAAAGCCCCTGTAGGGATGAACAGTTGAATCAAATTCAATGCACGGCACATCTGGGCTCTCAAAAATCCTTTTAGGGCTGGATGAAAGTCCCTGTCGCTGGCACTCGTCTCCCGTGTTCTTCATCAGACCCAAATTAGTGGCATTACACTCAGAGAGCCATCTCATAAATGGATTTCTTGTTGTGTGTGGAGCCTCATAGGGGAACCAGTGCACCATGTGGCCATCTGTCTTTGTATTTCCAACCTCCTGAGCCACTTTCCCAGAAATCAACACCCTGTGGTCTAAATCACCTTTGCCATCCTGTCGTCTGCGGTTTTTTACCCTATGAGCACATGCTGTGCGCTGTCATTACAGGCAATACATTCTCCACCGAACAGATAATGCCATCCCTGAGAGCTTTTCCCATGCTGTAAATTATCTAAAGTGAAGTACATATAGCAACATGGGTGGGAAACGCAGATTTGGAGATGCTGTCGCCAATGATGCCCTTCTGACATCACCCCCATTTGTTTATATTATTTCAAGGACCAATGCATCCCTTGCTTTCCTTTAGCGCCTTAGCTCAGGGTCTTTATGACAGCTTTGTGGATGATGACATTTCAAGGCTCTTGTGGGTGGCAGATGAACAGTAGGTGGCTAAGGCTGTCGAAATACTGATGATGCTCTCTTCTTTGGAGAGGTGTAGCGCTTCTCTTATTAGTTTCATTACTACAAGCCAAATTATTTTTGTGTGCTGATGAAACAAAATTAAATTAAAGCCCAAGTAGAAAGCATTTTTTTAAGGAACAGTTAGACATTTTAGGAAACACTATTTATTTCTGAGAGGTACATTTGAAGATACTAATAAATATGTGGCCGTAGCTTAGCATGAAGACATGAATAAACAACTAGTTTTGTTCTGTCTAATCCTTGGTCTATCTTGTATATTTATCAAAACTATAGCATACCTTTCATATTGATACGTATATATGCATACCTTTACAAAGACATGTCACAAAAATATGAGCCTGACAGGTCCACTGCAGAGCTCTAGTGATGAATCAGATGTTTCAATATCCAATCATGAATAAATAGTAATTACGGTATTATGATATTATCGCTCCATCTCTGAGGCTTTTTCAGCACCTGGGCACATTTCTCTCCAGTCTGCCGGCTGCCTGCAGGGACAATGACTGGCCAGTGACGCCAAATTGGCCGACACAGAGTTGGCTTCCCTGTGGAGTGGCACTTGGATATTTGGTGTGCCCACTGTTCAGCTGCTAATTGTGTGGCAGCAAAGGCCGCTCTGGCAAATGAGTCCCTCCATCACCCCATTGTGTTCTCCTGTGATGCCAGTGACAGTGCCAGCCCGGTGGGACAAGACCAGGCCACGCAAAAGCCTATTTGGACCGCACAGTTACTATTTTGTGCTTTTTTCCCCCCGCTTGGTTATATGTCATTTTGACACATTAAGCACTCAGTGCAGCATCTGGTAATTATAAAAATGTTCAATTGAGTGCACCATGGTAATTACATCACATTAACATTATATTCTGAGTAATTCTCAGTCTGTAAAAACAACTGGATTCGCCCCTGGTTGCTCTGAGTTCACAGAGACGTGTCCTCTAGGGGGCACTGTTGTATCAGGCTACATCCCACAGTAAGAGCTGAAGGAGTAGGGAAGTGGCATGGATGTCTACCACCCCATCTATGTTTGTGTTCTCACTTTGTAAGACAATGGCACTATATTCTTATCCAATCTAACCTCCACCTGGAGAAAGAGGCGGATTGCACGGCTCTTTTGCTCCTGCAGCAAATTAAAACTGAATCCCATTATAGAAAAACAGATAACACTCACACAATTCAATACCACCATTGTATGACCAACACAGGACATATGGTACATGTTGACTGCAGGTTATATATAATTTCAGAGTAGGATAATTGAACAGTTCACAATGAGGAGAGTCTCGTAATCGATACCATGGGTGATTCTGAATCATAGCCGCTCTGCTAATAGAGCTGACAAACTCATTTGAATTACGGCTGAATTACTGGAGGAATGTTAATCCCAGCGAGAACAATAGGCCTGATGCCGGTCCAGGGAACAGACCAGTTTTATAAGCATATGTAATTAGTTAGAGGTCACATGATGTCTATGTTTTATAGAAGCATTCAGATAATGCATAATGTGCTGCATAATTTCTTCGACCTTGCCCTGACTATTTTATTGCATCGCTCTCCTCAAAATCTTTGATTGGCCCGCCCCTCACATCTCACCTCCACTCTCCTCACTAGCAGTTAAACCCACTCGCTCCTCAGTTCTTTGAAAATGGATACCATCTTTCACTGTGTTATTGGCCTCCTTCTCCCCTCCTGTCCTTCATTACAAATGATCTCTCAGCACTAATGAGTACATGTCTAAAAATACCCTCCTTGTCAAGAGAGCTGGATGTGTTGTGGTGCGCATTGGGCTTTAACAGATGTTAATGGTTATGGAACATCAGAGTGGTGTAATGGATGGAGGCACGGCTACACCGACTTCATTTTAAGAGAATATTTTAATATTCAACATGCATCCGCACCTACCCACTGAAATTCCGCAGCCATGGATTCAGCTCAGGCGCCCCTTTCACCCCTCCTGGCTACCTTTTTAACATACCGGTGGTGTTCTCTGTTGCCTTGGTAACACCGCATGACCTTTCCTGGGAGGTCGAGCTCTTGTCAGTGTGTTGCTCGAAAGATTTCATTCCAGCTCTCAGTCTCCACCCATTGGTGGTCTTTGCAGTTGGAAATGTTCCTAGGTTTAACGGATGAGGGAAATGTTCCAACTGGACTGGACTCAGAGTGAAGAAAACGTACGCTGATGGATGGAGCCGTCACCACCCTCGTCTAATTAACTGACAGGGTCCCCTCATGGCCCGCATGAAATTCCAATGACTCAATTCATGGAGAAATGTATGGGCACGGCCATATTTGCTTTTGTTGACCTTCTCTATATTGAGAAAAGAAGTTTGATTAAGGTTTATTTTCACGAGAGCTAGAAGTTATTACTACAAAGGAGACAACCCAACTTGTGGATGAACTTCAAATGCTCATCTATTATAGAAATCGTTCTGTTCTTCTTTTGTTAAAGTGTATTTTCCCTTTAAATGGGGTTTCCTATCTTGCTGTTCTCTGTGATTGGTTTTAGGGCCCAATTTAGGTTAATGTGAGGTTAGGAGTAGTTGTCAAGTAGGTGATTGGTTAGTGATAAGGCTAATCCTGGGTTCATGCTAAACACTACAGAAGACAACGGGTTGGGTTAAGATTGGGGCCGGCCTGGAGGCTTTTTTTAAGCAAACAGAGGACTTGTACCTAGGAGACCGCTGTTTGTGTCTGTTTTGAGGTTTTCTTATTTTAAGTCAACATTTCAGTTTGTTCCCAAGTTAAACTAATGATTTAGGGGGTAATTTGTGAGGTATAGAAATGGTGGATTTTTGCAGCTGTTTCCCATGCTTCAAGTTTTTATGTTAAGCTAAATCTGATCGCAGACTGACTGGTTCAGTAATTTAGTAGATCTGGCCTTATCCCACTGAGCTTTAAACGAAGGGTTAAGAATGTCACTGACATCGTCCTTGCAAGCTACCTAGCTACATCCACACAAAAAAATTGTAGGAAAGAATTAAAGGCTCTTAAACACCAACATTTGAATAGCAGCCAGTAACAGTTCCAACAGCTTCCATGTAGACAGCGAAAGTGGAGGATGGATAGAGGGCTTAACTTAAGAAAGAAAATTGGTGAACATGGACGTATGTTGGGTCATCAACAAAACATCTGGTCTGGAGAAACTCGTCATGATTTTGTCTGAATCAGACTTAGTTGATGAATCTCTCAGCTTTCCTCAGGCAGACAGCAATAAAGCTACTTTACAATTGTGGACAATACACAGTGATGCGCAATGACTGTGTGGTCACGTGGGGAGAAGCTCTCTGGGTAATTTCATCAGGCCCATGAGTTCATCATGACAAGATCGGAAGTGCCGACCCAGCGAAATGTTTTCAGCATGAGAGTCAGCTGTAAGCGGGACCCCACACCCTTTCCTTTCTCCGTGAGAAACCAAGGGGAGACTTGGAAAGCAGACCTCCCCCTGTTCCTGCCCAAGGGTTCGAGTCTAATTCAGACAAGATGTTGGATGTTCAACAGCCTCCTTTTCTCATTTGTGCTGCAGATCTAGATGAAAAGGTGGCGAGTGGCAGAAGCAGACGTCTCTGGAGGGGTTTCATTAGATATTATAATATAAGCTTCCTCCAAGGCCACGGTCAAAGATGCTTCCTATTTGCACCTTATTTCATGGCCAGGAAGATAATCGACCCACGCTGAGTCCATCTGGTTCACATGGAGGTCTTGTTTAGGAATGGCCTTCGTAGCACGCAATGCAGCACAGCTTGCACAAGAGGCAAACGTAGGACTGTGAGAAAATAAACAATGGAGATATTTGTTCTCTCGTAGAAAATAACTGCAAACTCAGCATTCTAGATGAAGTGAGAACTCAAAGGGAAATAACTGTATTTCCATTGACAAAGTGAGACAACCTTGTTTTGAAATGCGTTCTCTTGCGAAAGCACTGCAATATCATTCTTTGGGCAAATTTCCACCACAAATGAATATCCACTAAAAGTTTGACAAGTGAAATAAAAAGTGTCTGACGACAATAAACTCTTTTAGATTGTACTTCAAAGCTAAACCTTCTTTACTCCAACACAACAAACTATTCTAGCACAGCTCACCAACTCCACTCTTGTCTTCGAGGCAACAAGTCACCTCTTGCAACATTTCCTATGGACACTTCTTGTTGAGCGAGACAAAATAACAAACAGACCGTAATAAAAAAACTACCTCAATACTTGACCAATTTCAAAGACTGTTGTCCCCATTAGTCATTTTGAATTAAAAACATGGGAAAATGAGGCTGAAGAATACAGAAGTATTCCTTTAAATTATCTTACTTTAGTGGGTTAAGGTTTGCAGACATGTGACAATCTCATGAGTTTCCAGTTCCCAGCTATCAGTGAAGTGAGTCTGTTGTCTTTGCACAGTCTTGCTGAGCGTGATAATGCCAGCGTAACCTCCCCTTCTGTCCTCATGGTCTGCTTTGCGTCCTTCACAGGCGGTAATCAGATACAGTGGGCTGATTGTGGAACAAACGACCCGGGGCAGTCCAGCTGCACAGGAGTACGGTTTCAACCCTTAAATGATGATGTCACCGCTCCCATGTGACAGGGCTCAGTTTCACTGTCAGATCAATTATTCACAGCGTTTAATTGGAGCTGAATCCAGATCGCTCCAGGGATCCATTTCCAGTAACAGCAGCTGCAAATATACCCTGAGCCAGCACACAAGACATAAGGCTCCAGATCAATATTCGCAGACTACAGCAGACCTCACTGACTTTATAAAAACTACCCAAATGACAGGCAAGTTTGCTTTAATGAATGCAAATAACATGTATTTTGAAGAATGCATTTCCTTTTCATAGATTAATCTTGGCTGCTACACATGGTAACATAAGAGCAGTAGGGGAGGTGATGACCTCACAGCTTTGGGTGAAGGCCGGTCTGTGATGATGCTGCATTCATTAATCACACAGTCGTGTACAGTGGAGTTTGTTCGCAGCCTCTTAGTCATCAGATATTCCCTTGGCCTCTTCTCAGCTCCCGCCTCCAACTCATTACAGGCCTCCTAGTCAAAGGTGGCCTTTGTGCCAACCAAGACAGTCCTACTCCCCCCATGAGTAGTGGGTTTCAGGATACAGAGCATGGTGTAATGGTGTAGAGAGCCTTCAATTCACAAGGCGGGGATCAAAACACAAGGCCAGTATCTCAGTGGAAAAGGAGAAAGAGCAGGCCATTCATCTTCTGTCTGAGGATGGCAGTCACACATGGGAAGGTTTTTGGAGAGTTTCCAATTAATCAGTCATCTCTGTTTTCACATGAAACCCACTTTGTTGATCTAGTCATTTTACCCATCCAACAAACTATATATTAAACATTTGTTGTCTTTATTCTATACCTGCCCGTTATTAATATACTCTAAGGAGGAAATTAGCAGTTGAGTTACTGTATCTAATATTCATAACACAGAATGGTGATGTTAGTCATTGAAAGCCTATAAGTTTCTAATTGAAAAGATTTATAAGACCCTAGGTACCCATGATTACGATATTACCCTAAAGGCATGAATACGTCTCTTTCATTCCCTCAATGCATGCAGTCTTATGCGCCTTATTGAGGCAGAGCTCACAGAGTCATGAGTGTCTTTTAGCAGTTTTTTAAACAAGTCTTGGGTAAAATGTAACAAAAACGAGCCTAGCTTTGACTCTATTCATGTCATGTCCCTTGACTGGAGAACATTGCCTTCATAGACCGTCGCAGACTCGCCATCAGCTCACACCTCACTGCTCAGACGGCCACATAAATAGTCTCACGAGGGCTTATTGCACTCATTGACCTTTAAAACCCGAGCAGTTTGAAGACGCATGTTGTGAACCTTTTCTTAAGTACATATTTTTGTAACTGCAAATCTAAGGGTTCGAGCAGTTCCATCAAACATTAGCGCTTTTCCAAAATGAAACTAGACTTGGTCCAAAATCAATGGGATTTCTGCATAGATTAGAGCGGGCGCTGATCAGTCTTATTCTATTAATCATATGTGATGGGAGCTGCCTCAGTATGTACGGCCAGAAGCTCCACAAGGCGCAATGACCTTGTGACTGGTGACCTCCTCTGTGTTTCTCTTCAACCTGAGGGGACATGCTGTGAAGACTCAGCAAATCGGCTTTGTTCACCACTCAACTGCAGCTCTAATAAGCCCATTGATCTGGATATGCATTTATCCAGTGTGCAGGCTGGATCCGGCCTGGGTTAGCAGGTTTTGTGGATAAATGGTGAGGGGAGACATGTTTGGATTTGCCATTTAACAATCAGACCCTTTTCCTTTTTCTTTAAGTTGGTAATTGTGTTATTTTTAGGGAACAAAGAATAGGTCTTCAATGAGGATTAGCTAAATAGTAGTGTTAGCTAGCAATACAACATTTGCTAAATAGTATAAATACTATTCTACGTAGTGCCTTTATATTTGCCCTTTATTCCATGTCATATTCTCTCTGTGGGGACAACTCAGTGATAAACTGTCTATGGCTTTCACATTATGGAAGGTGCTGAGGATGGCCTTGGTGGGACAGTTTACATATTCAATATATGTATGTATGATGAAAGGAGCATTATGTTAGGTCAGCAAAGACACCTATGTGCAGATACTGGCTGGTTCTGCAATAATAAAGCGCTGTGTGAAATGCTGCACCCGTCAGAAGCTGCTGTTCATTCTTGTTATGAAATATGTGATTCAATTTTGCGCTTGACTTGCCACAGTATGCAGCATAATGTTAAGTAAGTCATATGGGACACCATTTATTAAATGGTGGGCTTTTGCTGGTGTTGCACTATTGCAGCGTGAACATGTTCCTTGTAACATGCCCTGAATTGCTTACTGTAAATGTTTTGCTTTCGTGGCTCATTTAACTTTCCATATAGTGTCATTATCAGGTCAAAATTGAGTGTGCAATACTTTCTTTTATAATGACATTCATACAAAACTAATGACATTCCCATTAGCCTCAGCTACAGTATCTATGCTACACTTTGTGTTAAGCTAATTAGCTGATGTTAGCATGCTAACTTGCTCAACTGAGACCTCTCCAACACATATTCAGGCACCGCTAGTATTTTATTAACTTGCACTATTCAGGAACTTTTTATTTATTTTTATTTTATTATATGCAGGAACATGACAATCGCTCCCTCCACTTGAACGTGTCTTTCGTCCAATGGACGTTAGCATTTACTTGCTTGTGCCTTCAATGTTCCTGATGCGTTTAAAATAGCACATCAGCATGTTATTGTTGTCGTTCTGAGTTTTTTAGCAAGCTGATATGCTACCACTGACTGTAAACTCCCTAGACTTACTGTTCGCAAAACTAAAAATAGAGGCCACATAGTCCCTTGATGCTGTGCATAGAGAGCTAGTGAAGTCATGACTCACGTTAAACATGTAAAAATGTGCTGCCTATTTTTGACCACTTACATAAACATTCTCTGCTGTGCCCTGAGCCATGACAAGTCTATTTGAAAAAGCATCCTGCCATAAAAAGGCCCTGGGACCGGTCTGCTGTCAGCGCTGCTCACACACATTCTGGGAGAATCCGGAAAAACAGAATGAGTCACTGACTAATTGTTCAGGGATATGAATTTCCTCTGAAAATCACCTCAACGGCGCCACACCTTGTTTACTCATTTCTGCACTCCACTCTCCAGCCTGGCATTCAGAGGAATGATTGCTGCCTCATATACAGTACAGTAATTCAGTCATCATGATGGCTGTGATGTTAACAGCACTTCCCTAGAAAAAATAAAAAGCACTCAACTCTTTCCTAACAAACATGACCTGACAAGAGTAAAGGCTGAGATAACAGAGCGAGGGTAGTCATAGCTGACATTGGGTTAAATACATTTGAGTCGGAGAAGTGAATTAGGGCAAAATGGGAGCTCAAATGAAACGGACAAGCCTCGGTTCCTCCGGGGCGATTGTGAAAGTAGCCTTTACAGTGCTATGATTTTCCAATCTGATGTTTTCATGGAACATTTATATTTCTGGACTATCCTCCCCTCACCCTCGCACACAAACATCAGAACATACTCAGCACATTAGACATCACTTGGAGGGTTATTGTAGATGGCAGATGTAGTCAGCCAAACATGCAAAGACTTCATAAGAGTGTGTTCCTCTGATAAGGGACCATGCACTCTCCAACGTGAACATGCACAAAATGAAAGTACAAAACGGTATAGGCGCATTCTGAATTTTGAGATGCAAAGCAGATGTGTAACCGTTTATATTTTGTGTTTTGCTTGTACACGCCCAGGCACACAGTGCAACTTTTCCCTGGTGTTAACATACAAGACTGTAATCAGGGTTGAGTAACACTTGCATTGCGTAATTCTTCTTTGTTTTCTCCAAGACCGCTGTTGAAACTGTACAAAAAGAAAAGGCATACAAGAGCTATGTCTAATTCCCACTCCCATCTCCCACAAAGCACAACAAATCCCACCCCCTCCTGCTGATGCACACTCTTTCTTGGCCCCGTGGCAATAAATACTTCATGTTCCCCTTACAGAGTGAGATCACCAGTCTGTGGTGTGTATGTGTTGCAGATATTCTCTGCTCCCCCAGCCAAGTCTGCCCTGCCCCCGTCAGACAGCAAAACGCTTGCATGTGTAATTTTTGGCCCGCAGGGTTGAAGAACGAAAAGTAACAGTTGGTGTGCATGTGTGCGTCGTCTACTTGTGCCAACATGTTCTCTGTTCCTCTATTTTGTGGATGTGTTTGAGACTGGAATGCTTTGTGTTTCTGGATAGCAAATCTCCGAGTGCTCTCCAGCCGCCGCCTCTGAGCAGGGTCAGAGGGCACGGCGCATATTGTCCCAATATGGAAACCGCTCTTCCAGCTCTGCAGCACAAAGGCTGGCCACACTGAGCTCTTTGTCCCGACTGCCAAAGACCCAAGTCAGGTCAACAACACAGCCGCAGGACCAATTAACAAAGGATTTTTCTTTTGTCTCTCAAATATACACGTACACAAATGCATTTAACACACAGATTGCAGTAAAACCATTAAAATACCTCTGAATCTTTCAATCTTTTGTCCGTCTGTTCTTTAAAATAGCATCTGAACCATCTGGCTTGGTTCCAGCTGTTGTTAGTGGATGGAGAGGAAGAGATGGAGTTGCTAGGAAGAGGGTTGGGGGCGCATAAAAGGGAAATGGAGGGAGAGCCACCGAGGAGGAGGAGGGGGATCTGCTGTAAAAATCCTGTTATGCAACCCCTATTCTGTGGCTGGCGTATTGCATCTGCTAAAAGCGGAGGAGGAAATCTGCTCTGCAATTAGCGCTCTGTGTCCTGAGGGTCCTGCATGGTTTCCCCCAATCACAGCGCTCTGTCCTGCTCTCCCCGGCGTGCGTGTTGCTAAGCAGATGATGTGACTCAGGAACGCACACAGCTATTCTAGTGTCAGCGTGGAGCAGACGAACTGACAGCAACGCTCTGACTCTGCCTGCATGTGCACTGATGTTTACTGGAACAGACCAGTTTAGCAAATTAAACCAAGCTGGGGCGCTGGTTTCTCTGCTCCCTTAAGGGCCGTGAGAGTGGGAGATTTGGACCAAGCTCTAAGCCTACTTTTTTTCACATATTTTGGGAACATTTAAGGTTTACAGCAATTTAGGGTGTGGTCTCCATACACTGTGCTTCCTCTGTGGTAAGCGGGAGTTTATGGGTCTGGCCCTGTTTCCTGACTGTTGCAGATAAGGACCACCCACCAAGGCCTCATCACTCCAAATCTGTCAGCAGCTAATGATCCCCGGGGAGGCTCCGACATTCTTATAGTGGAGCAGTGATGTAATTACTCAGCATTTATCAAAGTCTCCAGTAACATGATCGCTAAGAGAATCATAAACAGTGATGTATAATAGCAGAGAAGTGTTTCCCTTTCGCTAGACGCCCTGTTAACATACCGTTTTATATACTGCACTAACATATTTTTAAATAAATACAACATGGAGGTATGTGTCCCCTCAGGCCACGCAGTTAAGAGGGGAGAAATATGTCAGGTTCAGACAACCTAGCTCAGGCAAGGCCTTTCATCTTCATTGTTCCACTAATTGTTATAGAGTTCTTTTCAGGGGTTAATCCGAGCTGAAACTAGGCGGGTGAGTAATCAGAGCCTGAAAAGATTGGATGTTGAGGTTGTTAAATTAGGTCAGGCAGTTCTAAAATAATGCCCTGCAGAAGCACTCACGAGAAGGAAAATGCTCTATCGGCTGGTTGTGTTAGAAGAAAGAGGACGCAGAGGCTGTATTTCATTGTTCCACATGGCCACGGCTAATGGTCTCCATCCCTCGTGTGAATGGAAGGTATTTGTGCGAGAGTGTGATGCATTATTTAAGAGTAAACACGGTGGAGACAGAGAGGCCCAGTGGTGGTGGGGTAGTATTGATTGTGACAGGCCAGAGGAGACATGCACACCTCTCGTAAGTGTCTGGGGCTTCTCACAATGCCCCCACAAATCAACTTTTATTGCTCCGGCTTTGGAGTCTCCACAGTCAGCAGCCTATCAGGCAAAGCAGCTTAGCAGAGATAGCTTGCTGCAGTCCCACAGTGGGCCTTAACGCTATCAATCTATCATTCATCACTAGAAACAAAAACAAGGAGTCAAAAGACAACCAGGGGAGGGAACTGGACTGTGTCACACACCTCTTGGCTAGGTGGAAAAACCCTGTCAGGTTTTATTTGGGAACAGTCCACGTCCTGTTCGGCACAGCGCAAATTGAAAAATTTCAGGAGGAGAGGGAGAAGAAAAGTAATGAGAAAAACTTTCTGAAAGAGGTCGAATGAAATGTGGCCCCCCGGTGGCCCCCCCTCCTCCCTCCTCCAGCCCTCCTGCACATTCCTCTCCCCTCAGCAGATCTGGCATGCCCCACAGGAGGCGGCGGCGGCAGCAGCAGCACAGTAATCTTTTCAAAAGGGCGGATTTGAGTGGCCGCCAGGGCAGCCGGCCAACTTTTTCTCATTTGGAGCTGGCCTGGAGATGACCCTCCTGTTGGAGCCCCACTCTCAGGAAAAACAAAAACGCCAGCACCGAGTAAGGGAGCGCCTTGGCAACGCTGGAGAGCCGGGAACAGATCAGCAAAAGGAAAACAGGGAAACCGCAGGCCTGCTCTCAGGAACATCTGCACCGCCTTCCTGTGTAAAAAGAAAAAAATTGAACATAATACTGTCTGTAAGAGCCCAAGGGACTTCACTAAAACATGGGAGGGCTGTGTTTCATTCTTTTTTTTTCTTGGAACTCTGTCTACATGTCTTTTTTTCCCCTTTGTCCATTTCCTTCTGTGTCTAACAATTTCCCGAGTCCAACAATCCCCCCCCCCCCCCCCCNCCCCCCATCCTCTCTTCCCTCTTCCCTCTCCCCAACCCTCCACTGAGCCCTGGCCTCTAGCACTTTCAGTGGAAGCCCACCCTTAGCTTGGGAGGAGTTGGTCTGGGTCCCTGTTAGGCTTGCTCAATGATGGATGGACAGGAAAACTAAGAATCCAAGTCCAGCATTCCTGCTTTTACAGTGGGGTGAGCGGGTGGAGGAAAACGGGGGGGAAATTCCTGAACGTCTTTGTAATCACTATATCTTTGACAGCAACTGCAGTGACCTTCACCCAAACTTGCGGCCAACCCCTAGACAAAAGTGCCCGGTAATTATCTGGGTGTTTCTTGCGTAAGTAACAGAAAAAAGCTGCTTCAAGAAAAAGTGAAACAGAAAACGAAGGACAGGACATGTGGAAATGTTTGGAGGCTCAAAGGCTTTGTGAGTCAAACCTAAGACATCAAATTCCACATGCTGGGTTCAGATATCGTGTCTGTATGCAATGTTTACTGCCACATTCAGCCCTTACTTGGCCACTGGGCCAATAAGACGCCCCTGTGGCCAGCTTAAGGGAGGGTGGAGGGGACGACAACAAAGAAAGCCCTTATGTTTTCCCTCTAAAAACCCGTCTCTCACCCCACCCCATGCACATACACACCACTCCAAAAGAAGAAAAAAAACAACGCTCCAGTAAAAACTCATCACACATCTGCCAGATCCGCTGAGGCCTGCCTCCAATTATCCGCCCACCACGCTGGAATCCCAGGAAGGCTCTGTCCGGCAGAGCGTTTGATGTTGCCACGCAACATTTGACAGAGAACAGGGCGGCTTTGAAAATCAGAGTGTAAACTAGCCTGCCAAGTTTGACGTGAAGAAAGAGGGGATGGTGGTGGTGGTGGAGGAGGAGGCGCTGGCTAGGGGGGTAGACAAGGAAAATGCCACTAGATGGAAAGCAGCTGCTGACGGCTGGGAAACATTGCTTTAAATGGGCCCAAATGTGGCAGAGCCCGACCGAACCTCTGCCAAGTGGTCAGCATTACCCTTCTGGGGTGTTTTGCTGATGTGTGCAGAGAAGAACCTGAGTTGCGAAAGCACTTTTGCATAATACCGGCACGATTTCCATGAAACTTAAAGCAAGGGCCAAGGAAGAGCCAATTCAATTTTTGGAGCAAAACTGAATCAAGTGCCAGATACAGAAATGATGATTCAATTTGGTTAACAATTCCAGATAGGTCACTAGGAGAATTCCCATAAACAACAACTCTGGAACATATCAATGTGATGTTAAACTGTCTCAGCTTTAAAATAGAACACATTTTCATTGTTGTTTCCACGCTACGACCTAATGCTCATGATTTCTTAAGAAGACATCCCAACTTGTGAATTAGGACAATCCAAGGAATTTTTAAATGCAGCATTGGCCTGAGCATAGGTCTGCATTTCTAGTGCTATTTCTCTTGTTTATCAATGCACAAACTGAAAGGCAGGAAATCAGTGTATAAGTGCTTCCAAAAAGGATCAATTTAACAAACGTTAGGCACTAACTTTAATTGTTACCAGTTGGGCACAGTGCTACAATCTATCATCATTAATTAATGTCTTCTGACAAGGTTTTAGCAAGAAAATCCTAATAATTCCTTTTACTGCGTTGGAACAGCGCCATCTGAATCACCTTTACACTAATTATGGCTTCACAATGATGAATGTAAAGTGAAACCACGGCTGTAGTCTGTGAACCTCCTGAGGCAAATGAGGTCACTGCAGCTCCGGTTTGTTTAGAGTCTTTCCCCATTACAGAATCAACACGACAATCTGGAAAGGTGACACCTGGGAGGCATGAGAGTCATGAGAAGCGGCGGCAGCGCTTCACATTATGACCCGGCCACACCTCCGTCACAAAAGGAAACAAGTACAGTAGAGGAGCTGCATTCTTTCCCACGATTACTGGTAGAGCGAGGCAAGGTGAGCCAGATTAGTTGCAGTGTAAACAGACTGTGCACACATAAGCCACACCCAACTCAACATTTCAAACAAGGTTAAAATGTCATATCTTTTAGGCCATGAAGTGGTGGTGATGTTTGCATTTCAGATATTAAACAATTAGTTTGGAATGTCCATGAAACTTAAATGAAGTAACATACTAACCAAATATTTTAGTTACACACAGACAAACCTTGAAGAGTAAACTGTGGAGATGGCAGATACTGAGTTCCACCAGCTGTAAGCAAATGAGCATTAGTCAACTTCCCAATGTTTGAACAACTCCAGCAAGATTTCCCTACTTTTTTTAGTATAATCAGCTGACATGAAACCAAGTTAGGGCTAGAACATCTCCTTGCTTGTAGCCTGATATGCACTTATAATGAATCGAGGTCGGATCACATGGTGTAAGAATATCATTCATGACTTGCACAAAGCAGCAATTGGAGACTGAGCGATGACGCACACCCACTGTTGTCTCCTGCAGGATAGTGGCAGTGGTGATACATGATGATCCCCTGACTCTTTGTCCCGCTCCATTTAAGCCGCAGATAGTGTTACACACTCTCTTCCGGACCAGAAAAGATCCCTTTGTCCTCTTAGACGTGCTGGGCCGCATTATCTGTTCAAACAGGTCCGAATTCGCTTCCCTGCTCCCACACAGACGCCGGCCTGTTCCACAGAGAGGACACGTAAAACACATGCAACATGTGATGTGACACACATGGTGACATGCTGAATACATTAATGTGGAGTGTAACGCAAGGAGGTGGGCTCGGAAAACAGAGGGCCGCTTTTTTCTAGAAGCAAGATTAGTAATGTAGGGCTCCGACTTGGGATATTTTTTTGTTATCAATTACATTTTTATATGTTGGGATATCTTCAAATGTGTTGTTTTGGCGGAACAACAGTTCAGAACACAAATGCATTCAATCAACAATGATAAGATAAATAGAAAAACTTAAAATACTCACATATAAAGAGCTGAGACAAGTAAATATTTGACATTTTCGCTTGTAATGTGACTCAAATAATTAATTTCTTATGAAAATAGTTCCCATTAACTTTCTGTTTAGTGACTAATTGATTCATCAGCTAATTGCTAATAGCGGCTCTATAGCGATACATCATACTTTTGAGCGTCAGGGTTTACAATTGTTATGAATTGCTTGTTAAAATCTAAGTAAGTGACGTTGAAGCCTATCCACTCACTGTATACAAAATGGTGGAGGCCATTTGTGTGTCGTGAGGGGCTTTCTCTAAGCTGAAAGAGGACAAAATTAATAAATAAAGAGGTAAGCAAATCATGTTTGAAAGGATTTACCCAAAGGGCATCAGCTGACTGTCTACAGCTGCTTTTGGCCCTTCGAGTGGTCTCCATGGAAACAGTCCCTCCATTTCTGGCCACTGCCAGCCTCGCTCCATCATAACAACAAATCCCATTGATGTGTCTCTGGAATGCGTTGGCCTGCATGGAGGGAGGAAACCTGAGGCCATTTTCGCAGCTGCTCAGCACTGAGTGAATGTACAGTTCCAATGTTGACTCCACCCCACTCTGCTGAGAGTAAAGCACACAGAAAATACAAAGGTGAGCCTCTGACAGTCTCACTGGCATGTTTGAATAGCCAGGGAAAAACCGTCTCTTTTACCCCGTCTGCTGCCCCTCAGACGTCAGATCTCAAATATCAATCATTTACAAAATGCATAACTCAGTGAGCACAGAGTTCAGCGCCCCACACATAAATCATGCACTACATGATAACGTTTGAAGATGAAAAAGTGTACTTAACCTGCCCATGTTGTCGCTATTTGCTTTACTTAGGACTTAAAAGCTATTAAGCGCCAATCCAGCTACAACTGAATCATTTGACATTAAGCTTTTCACTCATTAAGATGTAATTACTGTTGTCAAGCAACTGGCACATCATTGGTCAAAAATTAATTACTTCTCTGTGTAAAGCAGCCACTCAATAATAAGTCAGTGTGTAAATAAAGACTGAATGGAGCCTCGGAGTCAGCCTAGTCCAGGCGAGGTATATAATGCAGATTCACACAAAGATGAGTGGCCAATGAATGAGCCTAATGAGACAAAACTTTGTGTTGTTTGACTGCCATGACACGTGGTAATTTATGTGCGTGCAATTAATAAAACTGCTTCAGATCTCCAGGGAGAGAACATTATACTCTATTGCGCCCTTTCAGCATAAGCTATGCGATTGCAGCATGGGGCTAAGGTAAATATGTGTCACTAGGATCTCCGTAGGGAGCGATGAAGTCAATCCTATGTTTAGAGTTTATTCATGGCATGTGGAGCTTGCCAATGATTCCGTCTGCTTACATGAGGGGTAGACAGAGAGGGCCTGATATGGCTGCTCTAAAAGCATCCCTGGAAACTGAAGTCGTAATATTGAGTTACTCTAATCAACCACGCCATGCTATTGATCTTGTTTCCCTCCCTGGCTGCTGGGGCAGTGAATGGATGTGCAGGGAACAGTGTGGTCTTTGTGTGAAGTCCCCCCCCGTCCCCCGTCCCCCGTCCCCTAGCTCGACCTCCCTTCATTCGTCCGCCATGGCTAGTAACCTCAGTCACAAGCTCCACGCTTTCCCCCCTCTTTGCAGGTAACAAGACCAGCCGTCGCCATGGTTACAAGCCACAACCAGTCTCAAGACTCGGAGAGGGGGAGAGAGGAGAGGAGGGGGAGGCTGGGTTGCAATCACAAGGACGACTCAATCACATCCAGCATCAGCTCGGCTGCACACAGGCAATCTCTTTTCTCCGTGCAACATTTCTGCAACACAAGATTTAATCATCTCGCCACCATTCTGCTAAACGCCGTATATCAGGGGAAAGGGAGAAGCGCCTGACCGCGGCCCAGAATAGCACGATTAACAGCCTGTAGTGAAGAGCAAAAGCCTCCGCTGCACCAGTCACTGTGAGTCAGCTGTAGAAGCACACAAGGCCATCTGGCTGCTAACACACCAGCAATGCTATCAGCCAAAAACAGAAAATATGTACAGCAGGGTGTCAAGGCACCATGAGTGTGCAGCAGTTTCACAAGATATTGCTTCACCGATCATTAACTTCGTTTTCTCCCTGTTTTCCATTGCCTCAGCAG
This sequence comes from Notothenia coriiceps, assembly GCF_000735185.1. Lineage (NCBI taxonomy): Eukaryota > Metazoa > Chordata > Actinopteri > Perciformes > Nototheniidae > Notothenia > Notothenia coriiceps. The sequence continues at coordinate 23,987 of NW_011370590.1, forward strand.
CAGCATATGGGGGTTAGAATTCAACTAAAACATGCGGAATCTACCGTTAAAATCCACACACTTTGACCATTTAAAAACAGGTATATAATCAACCTTTATAATACAAATCTAAAAGAAAGAAAAAAAGAAAATATCCCAAGCTTAACATCCTTTATTATAGTGTGTCCTTAGCTATTTAACATATGTTTACATACTGCTTATAAATGTACTATAAGGGGGATTAAAATACCTTTTATTTTATAACAATAAGACAGATTAAATCACATCTGCAGTATGGATCAATGTTCCCTGAATTAGTCCTTCTACCCATCCATTCATTCAACTCTGTTAGACTGTTGCCATAGCAACTGGGAGAGTGAGCGAGCCTTGAAATGTGATTCCTCCATAAAATTACAATGAATCCTATTCATATGGATCCCTCATCGCCACCGCAGCGTGTGACCAGAATACACATCCATCTTTATAGGGGATCTATATCGAGAGTGTAGTATAAGAGGCTGACATGTTTGAATTCCTATCAGCTAATTATTGAGTTTATATTTTACTCATTCATAGTCGGAGCGTCTTACATCCAGCAGAGCTCCTGCAGATGTTATGTTCTCCTAAACATAAAAAAAATAATCATAGAACAAAAACAAATGAGGCATCATGAAATATTAATCAACTCTACAAAGCCGCCCTTCTGATTAGAATTTATTAAACCACACAATTAGTACGGTTAATTAGCATTGGTAGCATACTTCCATCAATCCTAATAAAAACAATACGGCCGTTTCTCTTTGAAATGCTAAACCACTGGAAATGCTTTGTCCTGAACATGAAAGACATTTAGGCAGCAAAATAATAAATTTCCGACAATGGCTGTCTCATCAGTATTATCATTATTCTTGTGAATAAGCAGCTCTTGCCGTCGTGGATGAGGGATGGATCCCTTCCTCTCCCAACCCACGCTTCCTCATGCATAAATTCTCATTTGTTCCTGCATTAGGGTCATCCTGCAGTAATTGTTTGTTTTACTTCTGATGATTGAATAACAACCTCGCGAAGGTGCCATGCTGTGTTTACCACATGTTGCTATGGTCCATGGGCTCCTTTAATTGGATTGTGTTGTTTTCTGGGAAACGAGGTAACCCACTGCATCGCTCAGCAACTTTACCAATTTACCCTGTTTGTGTTACAGATGCACGCTGATAGGTTTGTGTTTCAAATGCGTCCAGCTGATCCTAAATAAAACTAAATGAGGGAAGAAAATCTACATTCAGACAGGAAATGGAGCCAGGTATTGTGACACCAAGGTGCGTGTACAGGGCCGCGTCCATGAATTTAAATGAAGCCGTGTGCAGAGGGTGAATTTGTGCAAGAGCATGGGATGAGTGTTTGTGCGCGGGGAGACGGGAGAGTGCTGTGTCCATGTGAACTGATGGGTGAATCATTACGAAGATAACACACAAGCTGTTAGCTTTTTTGCTGGCGATGGTAAGGGCAGAGAGAGAAAGCGTTGTGACGAGTGGCATGTAATTACCATGGCTCACTGCCTCGACTCGGCCCCCAGGAGCTGGACACTCTCACGCAGCCCTCCACATAAACAACTGCAACGAACAGCAACAACAACACTAAAATGTCCTTGAGTTTGTCACTGGGGCTGCGAGCAGTCCTCTATCAGAAGCTTCCAGACTCTTGGTCCACTCGAGGCCTGAGTGACTAATCGCTTTAGAGAAGCAGGGACCGGCAAAGCCCAGGGGCAGGGGGGTAAAAACTACGCTTCGATGCAATTCTGGAGTTTGAGGAGAGGTGGGGGGGGAACACAAGGATAGTGTGGAGCGTGAGTGACAGAAAGGCTCTGAGAAATGAAGGGTTGGCAGGAGGATGGGGAGATGAGTGGGATATGAAAGGAGGGACTGTTAGGGGTGCCAGCAGCATATCAACACCCACCTGACTGCAGGAGGTGATATCTGCACATGTTTGCACTCACTGTTTCTTCCTTCTTCCGCTTCTTTCTATTAGTGTGCAGGTGCCTCAAAATCTGTGAATTATTTTAAGGAAAGGACTATGCACATCGTGAATCATGCAAGATGAGCGTCATGCAAAATTGATGCCACTGCCTGCAAACTCCTCAATTATATAAGTTTACCCGTATGTATAAATGTATTAATGCGTCTGCCGTGCTCTGTTTACAGCTCTGTGTGCATGTGTGGATGTCTCACGGCTCTGCACAGCTGGTGTTTTGAGAGATGAAGAGGAGTCTGTCTCTCCCCTTTATCTGATAGAGGAGATGATTGGAATATTAATGGACCACGCAGAGCAGAGCACAAGCAATGCACAGGCAGATTTATTCAGCAATCAAGAGGATGTGAAGAAGCAAAGAGTGAACGTGAATGAAGTCAAACAGTGTTGTCAGTGATGTTCAAACTACTGAAGCTGGGTTTGGTGTTTTTGTTTGAGCATCTTTCCCAGAGCTTTTACTTTAAGTATGGTAAAAATGTTAGAGGACCGAATGAGATATCTCACTTATTCCTCAGGGCTCTGTACCAATTGAAGATTGCTTTTGGCCTCAGTGGAAACACAAGGTTGAAAAAGTAAATAATGAACCCTTGAGGTAGGAACAGAAATAGTTTCCCTTCACAGGCCTTGTTTCATCGCATATTCGTTTATCATATGCCACCTCTATCATCCTGCAGCGCCACATGCTCACTGCTCCATGCTGTACCAGGGCCACCGGCCCGTCAATATCAATCACCCACCCTCCCACACTCATCCCCGTGAACCTGCCCTACATGGAAACACAGGGACAGGAACGCTGCTGTCATGACGGGCGAGATTAAACGAAGGGGGATGAAAGAGTAAAACCTTCAAAGAACAGACGCGGACAAACCGGACAAATGAAACTACTGACATGGATAGCAGGCTACAGTGCAGCCGCGCTGACAGGATTTCATTTGTTAACTCAAAGTCAAACAACATGGTGTGATGCTGGTGATGATAGAACACATAACACATTGTTCAAATGTCATCTGTATCCAATAGTTTTGTTTCATGTGCTGCTTCACACGATAAGCTATTCAAACACAGATGGGGTATATATAGCGCACATACTGTACATGTAGTAAGGCAATGTTTATCTTGTTCACATACTGTACATATTTGTGTGTCTGCATAGGCCTGAATCCTCCTGCCTCCGTGATGCTTTGAGGAACTGATTGGTTTGTCTGTTTGTATATATTTGCACATCCTTTATTGTTCCTAACAAGAAAATTAATGAAGGCAATTATGTCACGAGTCCTCCACACAAAAGATTCTTACTCCTGTGAGTGTGTTCACCATGGCAACTGTCTCCCCATCCTGCTGCATCACTGCCGGCAAGTGACCACTAACAAAAGAAACCGGAGAGCATATGCAGGCAAATTCGATTGGGGATTTTGGGTCAAATATTTATCACGCCAAGGAGCCTGTTTAATATTCACAATGCAGACTTTATCAAGTTAACATTTGAAGTGCACTTGTCAAATTTCATAGCAGCAATCTATGAAGCAATCAGCTCATATTACTTGACAAGTTCAGCTTCACATTTGACATCAATTAGTGAGCTCTTGTCAGGGATATTTTTAGAAACGACAGACAGTGACCGCTTCGGAACATTAACAGCTGTGAAATTATACTGAATGGCGGCATTTAACCATAACACAGTATTAAGCTGCAGACAGACAGCCGAGCATCGCTGTGTGGGTGTGTGCGGTGCAGACTGAGCCAGCTTCAGGGATGCTAGCCACTGCACTGGACTTTGCTGGAGCTGGGCCAATGTCATTTCACACCGCTAAGCCTTGTAAGATAAGATGGGGGACATCAGACCCTGACCAGCTCAAATGAATGGGATGTCACTTCTGCTTAGAACCACAAGCCTTGTCCTCTACACCGGTGAGCATGTGTGTGTATGTGTGTGCGTAAACTCTAAACAGAGAGGACATATCCAATCCTAAGGAAAGGGTTCCACTGTCTGTATCCAGCCTGGTGAAATGTAATAAGATCCCCGCCCCTGTGCAGTAAAAAAAAAAAAGAGCCAGGACATCTGCTCAATGATAGTTGATTTTTAATCTGGCCTGGGTAATTGCACTGAAACAATGGTGCTGCCTGAGTCCTGAAGGATTTAGGTGTTGCCTCGGGCAGGCGCAGGAACAGGTGTGTGCGCTCTTCTCTTCTGTCTTGAGAAATGGAGCCCTTAGAAAATGCATTTTCTCAGATATTTACACATAAAATAAGAACAATGTGAGGAGTAATTAGTCGTGTCGGCGATGCCAGCACAACCTCAGCCCGACCACAGATCATCTAAAGGTTACTCTCCTCAGATGAGGTTGAAAGGTTGTTTATTTCAGACTGCAGGCCCGGGGTGTTGCCATAGCAACCTTTCATGGGTCTGGCACTGGCGGGCACTAGGGCGGAGCTTGGCGTCGGCCTGGGAGGCAGCAGGCACACAGGTGCCCCGGCCCGAGCAGCTGCCTCCCCTGTCAGATAAAGAGCGGTTTGTTGTTTTCTCCCTTTTCCCCCCCTACACGCACGTCAATCTCCCTCGCCCTTTTCACTTCTCTGTCTCCTCTCTCTTCTCTTCCCCTTTTTTTTCTCCTTGGCCTTTGATCAGGGATTGGATTTGCTGGTAGAATGACAGAGGCAGGAAGTGCTCCGAGGCACAGGAGGGGCTAGAGGGGAGGGGTGGGGGGGGGCCCAGGGCTGTCCACAGTGCTCTCTGTTCCCCTGGACCTGCGTCATCCCTGGCCCGGCCTTGCAGTCACAGAGCCTGGCTTTCAGCCTTGACTCTCATCATGGTCTATCTGTCAGACTGGCCCAGTCACAACAGCCCAGGCCCAGTGATAGGGGGGGGGGATGCGGCTGCAGATTGAAGTCCTGCCTGGATACAGCCCAGGGCACAATACTATCGTGTATTTATCCACAATTCACAAAGATGACCTTCTCTGTTTCCTCGGGGTGGACCATGCCCTCTGACCCCCTACACTACGTTCAGTAGGATCACAGGAGTGCACTCGTCTTCACTTCTTACTACGAACATCCTGTGCAGTACACTTGATATACTTAAAAATAACTAGCTGGTACCTCAAAGAGAACAATAAGGAGCTGTAAATTAGATACTTGCAGAGAGTTAGCTGTAACAACCAGTGGTTGAATTAAAAATACTCACAAACAATTAAAAAAGATCTGACACAAGCTTAAAGCAGAATAAACTGTTATTATCTTGGCTGCAACTCACATCCTCCATGATATAACCTTCAAAAGATGTTTAGTGGTAAAGGAATTTTAAAATGAGAAGCTAATCATGATACGATTCTTCTTCATGCTATTAATTATTGAGAGTTACTAGCAGCAACTAAAGAATACTGTCATGCTATTTACAGTGTACCTCACAGCATGGTATACATTTATGTAACAGTCTTTGTTCTGAGAATGAGCAAATACAACACTAAGCTAACAACCCCTGATTTCAATGTCGATTAAACTACAGATTTAGCATAATGTACATCAATGTGTTACTTAATCAACAAGTGTAAAAAAAAGTGTATTGCCATTTCTCAGAAATAAAAGTGTATAAACACCATGCTTCTTGCTCAGATTTTGTACATACAGTACAGTACAATGGAGACCTACACAAACTGTATGCCTTGAGGCTATGGGCGTTGCAGCACCAGAAACGCCTGAGACCTCCAGTGACGCCCTGCCCTCCTTCTACTGTTTACTGGCCAGCTTATCCTGTTTATTTGATTCAATTACAAAACACACTCTGTTGCTGATCTATTTAACGTGGCCCACCGCCAGGGAAAATAGTCGTGTTCCCAGCGATTCCAAGAAACCTGGCATAGTGTGGTCATGGAGTCCATGATGATGACATGTCAGTGCAAGGCTAACACAGCACGGCCCTTATAATCACTACTCAGCACTAACTGTAGCCTTGACCAATTGCACAAGCTGTACTCACATGGGCTTTCACTGATTCAAGTAAATAAGAGATAATTGGCAGAACATAACTGGGGGATTAACATGAAACACGTGAAGTAAATGAGTCGGTAACGTTTGAGCATACAGCCTCACTTTGTCTAACTCTAAATTAACTGGAGCTTCACAAATTCTGTTTCTTTTCCCTTCTTCTGAAAAAGGGTGAATTTCAGTTGATCTCCACTCAAATCTAACATATCTTTGGCATCACTTCAAAATAAGTATGAAAAATTCCTGCTCCAACGTCCAAAAAATCCAATGCAGCTGTTTTTTGCTTCTAAGGCTTATCTCCCAGGGCTGCCAACCCTCACGCATTGAGCGTGAGGGTCAAGCAATTACGACATATCTCACCCACTCACGCCACACATGCCTTTCCTCACACTAAGTTTTTGTCCAAAATAAATGTATATAAATATAAAAATAAAGTGAAGGAACAGCAAACCGAGCGGTCTACGAAATGAGACGGTCTGGTTTACGGAGGACTTCCTGTTTGCGTCACCTGACACCCGCGGTCGGTAGCACTGTCGCCTAGCAGCCTGGACAGCGACACCCTGTTGCTCATGTCTTACAGGTGACAGGTGTGGGCCGGTTTGATAGACTCTCCACCAGGGTTTGAGTTATGTGGGAGCCAATGGGAGCTGACCTCCCATAAGGAGGGGTCTGAGCTCCCATGAAAGTTATTTAGGCTAGGAAAAAAAACATGTTTTCCAAAAGAAGTAGGCCATCATATTCTCACTTGAATGACAATATGCCTGCACTCAGGGATGTAGTGCTGCCACCGGAAAGCACCGGGACGCCGCTCCGAGCGAGAGAGAGAGAGAGAGCGCACGGTACCTGGCATTGTTGTTGTTATCTCAGTGAGTCTCAAACGGTTTGGTCACCATTTATGTAAACAATTATTTCCGAGGCACACCTTCATATGATCTTTATAGTTATAAAACAATAAGAGAATACATGAAAAACAGTTATGAAATACTATATGACAGTAAAACAAGAATACAGTTTAAAAGGGGAGTGATTTGTAAAATATCCATAAAGAAAAAGTAAATCCTTTTACAGTTCTGTTTCATATGGGTGTTTAGAGGTATTCATAGATCTCTTAATGTGGCTCTCAAAGTGCACCAGATTGATGCATTCAACTTCAATATTTAAAAAATATCTTCCCGGGGGAGCATGCCCCCGAACCCCCCTAGAGGATGTTAGGTCCACCGTCCACCCCCCACTTAGAAAAAAATGCACTTTACCCCTGCTTACACCTATATGTGAGCTGACTATCGAGCCTTCATTGTAAGAGTCGCGGGTACACTGTGTATGTGCGTATTCCACTGTAGCGCCCGGTATTCTACCGGAAACCCTAAATGTTTGAGCACCCTCTATGAAAGGTCAAGCTACCCCACAGCAGCCCCAAAACAAAATATCTTGCGCCGCCACTGGTTTATGGAAGCGACCTCTAAAGAGTTAATCCCTGTCAAGTTATGTTCGTCAATTTTGTATGTAAATAGTTTGTACATGTTCAATACATTTGTAACACTGGATGCATGAAAAATCTCACTCCAAGCTGAACTCAAAGGTTGGCAGCCCTGATCTCCCTATGTAAAGACGTAGCAAAAACAATAGCCAGCTGTGGGTAAAGAAGGACCATTTAAGCTCACGTGAATACGGTTCTGTGTCCCTGCAAAACACTCAGAGACAGAATGAGGAAAGAACACTTTAGTTTATACTAATGTAACACCATAACTGCGCAGTAATTTCTTTGGCAGCAGCCTGAACTGGCGTGTTTCTGAGAGCCATCTCGCTGCTGAGGGATTACAAGCTGTTCAAAGCCTCAGTAGGTATGTGGGTTTGGACGGCTGATGTTTTTCCACAGCAGTAAATGGTATTGCAGTTAATTCTGTATTTTGGCACAGCTCTGCAGCTGGAAAACAACTTCTCAGTGCCAGAAGCTGTTTATTATTGCAGAGTACTTTTACCCAAAATGGCCATTCAGCTACTGTGGTGTCCATGTTGTTCTGACCTGGTTGCATAGTAACCAAGCAAGAATGTGGAAGACTGGAGGATAAATCTGAGCATGAGCACAAGCTTATGTATGCACCCACACATTAGTGTTATGGTGTGCAAACACAGCAGCTCATGTGCATTTGAGAAATAGTGAATCTTTATAAGAGAGGATGTACATTTTAGCTTTGTCTGACACCGCATTTTTCCAGTGAAGTCATGCATAAATATCCCAGGCTGCACATTAAGTAGAGCATGGTTATTATCTTCAACTGACTGCAGATCAGCTTTGTCACAGTATCCTATTTGGAGCAGCTAAGATTTGCATGTATTTTTAGCTCGTTCCTTTTTCCCAATACTATACTAGAAAATAACTCCTGCCTCCTAATATAGAAACAAATCAAGCATCAAAGCATGGAAACAGAGAGGTGAAAGTAAAAAAAAAGCAGGAATGCACACACAATAGCATAGCAGAGTCCCAGGAATGGGTTAACCGTGGACTCAGAGCTTTCATTTCCTCTTCTGTTCCATCTGAACAAACAAGGCGGGTGACCTGACAGAGCACAGAGGGGTGGGGCGGGTAGAGTGGCGGGGGAAGAGAGGGGATGGTGCCGTGACTGGAATATAACCAAAGAGAGGGGGGCGGTGGGGTGGGAGAGGACAAGCAGACCACGTGATGGTGAAAAGCCAGGAAAGGCAGACAGAGACATCCCCCCATATTGACGCTGCCGTTTCACCACAACAACAGTTCTGGGAAATGGCCGCTGTCTGTACTGTAGCTACTATTTCCATGGGACTGATTCAGCCCGCTTATATCTTTCATCAGCAGCTTCGGTGGCGTGTCTGACCCTCGTGCTCTACTCCTCCCATTGATTGCCTCTTTTTTTAAACGCTCTCTGACGAGGCTTACAGGGCTTTATCTAGGATGAATAAAAGCACAGGCAGCGACATTTGAGAGCAAATAAATGAAAATAAGGAAAGTGAGATAAACACAAAGCCAGTTCAAAAAAAAAAGGCAGTGATGCTCGGGGATGATGAAGGAGGGAGAGAGTGCAGTCTGGACCAGAAGCACTGGAGACATGAGTCATGGCGAGCAATCTCCCAGGGGGCTCGTTGGTGCAGTCTATAAATGGAAATAGCAGAAAAACACGGCATCCCTCGCCCACCCAGCACTAGGTTATGCCTTATTAGAACTTGATGGCTTATGACAGTGCTGCTTTGTTTAGCCCCAGCCTGAACTTCACTCTCTTCTGCTTTCTTGGCCTGGCAAACTCAATGGAAAAAGTGGATGTAAATGAACACATATATTTAAAGTAAGCTGCTTAGTGTCAGAAAAATGATTGTGGGATGTGAGAATGTGTCTGAAAACAGGTCATGAAGAGTTTTTTAACAAGAACTCTTCATGGATGTAGCTGCCTGGTTTTTCACAGTATGCAACCTATATCTGATCAAATAAGTTGATGAGTGACATGAACCAGTTAACTTGGCTCCTTGGTTTCCCCTTGGCTACCCTGCTGTGGAGCTGGCCTAGATCAAACATTGCCGCATATCTGGGACAACCTTCGGGGAGAAAAAAAATAATGTCTCGTAGAGTGACCGAGAGGGAATCATTGCCTGGAAAAATATACAGTATATGTTCTTTAATCTGTTACATATCAGTTAAAGGTTACTTTTGCCACGTTGCATTCCGATGCCATTTTAGTAGTTCCGACATAAAGTAATTTCTCTTTTGAAATAATTGTTAGTCTCTCAAAAATCATCAAAACTAAGAAGCAAATTATGTCAATATAGCTGTAAAAAAAATGTATGCATTATGTGGGAGATTCTTGTGAAAAGTGATAAAAACATACCTTTTATTGTATTACTATGAATCACATCACAACCCCTTCAGATTTATCTTATGATCCCCTTTGGAGGGCCTTTATCCAGTGCTTGGACTGTACTTCATTTGTAGAATATATCAAATAAAAATAATTGATATCTCAACCAGTTAAAACCTTGCATTTCTACTTATGCTATGATTCAATGGTTACATAATGACATAAACAATAATATATCAGGGGCTGTTTTCCTGAATAAACTCTTTCTAGACTTCTTTATATAAGGCAAACGACAAGCTTTACCTAACTAAGGCTTGAACAGGGGCACTGATTACTTGTCTTGCTCGGAAAACTATGCAAAATAATATGAAGATAAATTGTTCAAATGCAGTATTCTCACAGCTTAGTATTGGTACTTAATCTAAAGATTACTTTCTTACACCACTACTGAGTGTTAAAGCTAAGGGTAGATATGGCCACACAAATATTACATATGTGTTCCTGAAAGACCCATAGCAGAATGGCAGATGGTTATACAGTATAAGAGCTCTGAAAGGACGTATTTGCACTATGTAAACCCTCTTCATTCACGTGGCATGCCTTCCTGTTGAAAAGGTGACTGGCTACTCTACACGTCTGCGTGATTTCATCAGCGCCGTTGTCAAGTCAACCTGGCTACCTAGTTACTGCTGGGAGCGAGCCAGGGGCACGACTCCACCTGCTCCCCTCTCCTCCCTCCACCTCTGAGTGCAATCTGCCCACCTGCCTCCATGGTGAGCAGACACACCCTGCCCACCGTTCCTCCCCCCCTATAGCCTGCAGCTAAAGTGGAGCTAGTCTGCACAGGAGCCCAGACGCAGACAGAGCTCCAGCATGCCTGGCCACCATACCACAGGAGGGCGGGATCTACGTTGCTGTGGGCCTTTTGTGTAGCTGCTACCACTAAAAACTCCCTGGCAGCTCGTGTTTGCTCTTCTTTTTTCCACCTGTCGTCACACTGTTCTCTTTCATCTGTAGGGGTTCATCCTAGAGATCATTCCCCGAGGCAGTGAAGACATTATCTCAGTGGAGTAAAAGCGAGAGGTAAAGTGACAGAGGTGGTTGTAAGTGCGTTGCTGAAAACTCCACCGAAGCCCTCTGGCTGTGTTTTTGTTAGGCACAGTAAAGTTTTCAGGTCCACTGAGATGAGCAGAAGGGGGATGCAGGCGAGGGGCAGTGGCTCCTTGCTGAAGGCTACCCCTGTGGTTGTTGTTGGTGTTGTTGTTTTAGTCATAATGCTGTGTGTTTATCTGGAGATGATGCAGATGTTACCTTGGTGACTGATATTAGACGGCTCTACCGTCAGTGGTTGTAATGTTTTAGGTTGAAAAATAAAACAATGATTGGGACAATTTGCCTTCTCTGTGTCAATTTATTCATCCTGAATTAAAGATAAACTATTTTTACTTATGCAAACACTCTTATCACCTCACTTATTTGGTGCCTATAATACAAAATTAGAGCCTTGTTATTAAGAACATGTTTTAAAGGTTATTCAGCATTACTGTTAAAAGAGATACAATACGCTTTTTTTCTTAAATGTAGTCTAATTGAGGCAGTTAATTGAACATCTCTTTTTTTGTTTAAATCCTGAAGCAATCAAACCCCAAAAACCTTAAATAATCTCTCCAGAGTCCAAAGGTTACTTTGAGAAAACACAGGTTGTTGAAATGCTTTTTGTTTGTATTGTGATCTAACTGAGACAACATGTTGCACACAAAGAACAAACTCAGATGTGAACAGCTCTTCACACACATGCCAAAACATCTCCTTTTATTACAATAACAAGGAAAATGTGCACACATTCCTCCATTTTGTAGCACATTTAGTTCTGAAGTATTGCAAACACACTTAATATGAAAAGACATGCAGTTTGTTTAGTATATGATGCAACTGACAGCAACTACTAATAACACAGCAGTGTGCAGTAACGGTGTGTTTTCAGTTTCAGTGTATTTGTTTTTCCTCCAGCTAGATTAGAGTAATGCTGCCTCAGCATAGCGTAAACAGCCCACAGGGGTTCGTTCTTAAACATAGTCCTCCTCCATACTGATCTCACCGCAGGGCTTTGGCTTTCCATCCCAGAAGCCCTCTGGCCCACATGACAACAGGAGGCCTGTTTTCCCCTGCAACATAGCAACATCGCCTTTAGCTAACTCTGACCCTTGACAGTCAAAACACATTACTGGCCCAGGTGACAGGAGCTTTACAAATACTCCAGGGGTGGGAGGCCGTAAATGTTCACACAGGCAGTTGAACTATGTTACAGGAGGAAGATTTGAATACACAAGGTGACTAGATACCACATATTTGCTTTGTTAAATAATTTTCCAAAGAGGATGAGAGTGTGATTTCCAGGCCATGGGGAGGGCAGCAGATCCAGACGTCTCGTATTTCGAAGCAACGGAGACAGTCCAGGCCTCAGCTGGGTCACATCTACTGTAAGTCTGATTCATCTTGACATCTCTGCAAGGTTAAAGTCTCTGGAAAACAAATCTACAATCCCTTACAGCCGGGCACAATGCAGCCGATCTATAGCCGTAAAGATGGAGTTGTTATTTTTCATCATCGGCTTTGAGTCATTGAAGGAAGACTTCTGGCCCACTGTGGCGACAGTCTCTGTACTAGCATAAGTCACACAAGGACAGAAAAGAAAGCAGGATAGGTAATTCACCATGTCCTCACACCTCCTTCGTCAAAGTCTGTTGTTTACCCTCAAAGACGATGTGCTTGTGTTTATGCCCTCATACATATCAATTACTTTATGACTTGGGCAGTGTCCTCCTCAAGGTGCTTGACAATTAGGTTTCAATGTCAGCTGAGAGGCACATTCCAGACGAAAATAATGTCGCTTTCACCTCCAGGCGGTTCAGCGTTACCATCAGCAAGCAGCGACTGAAACCGAAACCCTCCCATTTAAACAACAAAGAAATCCAAGATTACACAAGCAACGTACTCCTCTCTTGCATCAGCAAATTAACTTCTCTCATAACAGTTGAGCTGTCAGCAACTATGGTGAGTGTTTATTAGGAAAAAGGAGGAGGGGAAGTGAAACCTCTCTGTGCCACTTTGTTGCTGAAGCACAGGATTGGATTCTTGAAAACTCGGAAAGCAAAGATGGCGTCACCCTCGCTGTGAGTCAGAGACATACAGAGTGTGCCCTGGGTGAACTTCCTGTTTCAGTCTGCCACAGATATAGGGTTTCTCCAGCCAGGCCACACACAGGAAGTGAGTCACACTTATTCACCCGTCGGCTGCAGGCTGCAGACTCTTGAGCCCTGGAGTGGCAGGCCGTGGAGGGGGCCAAATTAGCTTCTGAAACTTTAATCTCCTGCAACTCAATTATTTAATATCTGAGCCACCCACTTCAAAGGAATACCTCAGCTCCCCCCTCCCTGGCTGCCTTGATGGAGGCTTTCATTCCAATCTCCTAAAGGACTCACCCATTTTATTTCTCCACCCTGCGGTTTGAATGACGCTCTGCTGAAATCATACAGTGCTGCCTGGGATCAGAGATATACTGCGCTAATAAACCACAGTGCACTAAAGCTGTGGCGACTGGAGGTGAAATAACAGTAAACTTGAGTTTTTTCGCTATATTCACACATCCTAATTTTGGCTTCCCCTTCTAATTGTACAACAATCATGTGCAGCTGCAGAGCGTTATCTCTTGAGTCGCAAAGAGGCAAGAGGAGGAAGCAATTACTGTGATTTGGAATGGAGCATACAAAAACCTAATGGAAATATGCAAAACAAGCTTATGTAATAATTAGGAGATGAATTCCAATGCCAGCAACAGGGGGAAATTCATATATTGGACGAACTGGATTGGTCACGTTTTCTGTATAATGATAAATGTCCTTTGAATGTTAATGATTCCCTTGTTTACGGGAAGATTCATAATGGAGATGAGGTCATCGTAACGAAAAGGCAGCAGAGGTAAGGAAGAGAAATAACCTTGAGACAGGGTTCATAAATTATGTTTGCAATTGGCCTTGATTTTTGTCTCACCCAGCCACATAACACATTTCCAGACCTGCATAGCTATTGGCTCTGTGGAAAAGTGGATCAGAGAAGTGGAAAGTTAATCCCCAAGACCTTCCCAGCCAATACGAGAAGAGAGGGGCTGCTGGCAACTGCAAAGAGGCATGGGAGCTTTGTGTCTCTGCGGATTCACACACGCACACCCCGCTGCAGTGACATACACACACATACAGCCACGAAAATACAGACTAGATCACACGCAGATTTAAGAAACACCTCCTGATAAGACATCCAAATTCAATTTAACATTTGAATGTGAGTATTTCTATGAACATATGAACTCACATAAAATATATAATGTATTTGTTTAACATCATTTAAATTCCATAATTTTAAGCAGAGATAGCCAAATACTAATAATTGTTACAGCAACATCTGAGAGGAGGTACAGTAGTGAAGGCATGCAGAACAATACTTGTGTTATTTTTTAAGTTTATATGTTTAATAATTCACTATCAGATACAGATGACGGACACCTTACAACCATAATTAGCTCCAAAGCATATTTATTCTTTTCACAAAGCTAATGCTAAGGAACCAGCGGACAAAGTCGAGGTGAAATGTGAAGATATAAAAGGATGCTACCAACTAGGGTTAGGCTACTGCAGAGCACTTTAGCTATCCTCTCTTCAAACTAGTAAAGGGTCAAAGAACCTTCTAAAGAAATAGTTTAAAATCTCTCACCATTTGCAGAGAGTTAGTTGAGGAGGTTGATAAACCTCTCATGCAGCATGCGGCTGCCAACCCTCACGCATTGAGCGTGAGTCACGCAATGAACACATATCTCACGCACTCACGCCACACATGCCTTTCCTCACGCTAAGTTTTCGTCCAAAATAAATGCATATAAATATAAAAATAAAGTGAAGGAACTGCAAACCGGAACGCCGCTCCGAGCGAGAAAGAGAGAGAAAGAGCGCACGGTAAGCTGCCTGGCATTGTTGTTGTTGTTATCTCAGTGGGTCTCAAACGGTTTGGTCACCATTTATGTTAACAATTATTTCCGAGGCACACCTTCATATGATCATTATAGTATAAAACAATAAGAGAATACATGAAAAACAGGTATGAAATACTAGATGACAGTAAAACAAGAATACAGTTTAAAAGGGGAGTGATTTGTAAAATATCCGTAAAGAAAAAGTAAATCTGTTTACAGTTCTGTTTCATATGGGTGTTGAGAGGTATTCATAGATCTCTTAATGTTGCTCTCAACGTGCACCAGATTGATGCATTCAACTTCAATATTTAAAAAATATCTTCCCGGGGGAGCATGCCCCCGAACCCCCCTACAGGATGTTAGGTCCACTCCCCACTTAGAAAAAATTGCACTTTACCCCTGTTTACACCTATATGTGAGCTGACTATCGAGCCTTCATTGTAAGAGTCGCGGGTACACTGTGTATGT